>NC_088863.1:11064774-11228497 GCF_032884065.1 Artemia franciscana
TTTATCTCAATTTATTTATCAGTCCTGGCTGAACTTCGCTGAAGTAAGGATGCTGCGACTGTTTTAAAATTTTCATTTTAGTTCTAATGGTAGTATATCGTTACAAGTCTCTTTTCTTATATATTTATGTTTTGCTGAGGACGTTCCTTGGACATAGGGCCGAAATATTCATTCAAATTACAATTCCACTGTCTTACGAAAAGAATTCCTTGTTGTTATTCTTGTTTTTTTTTTGTTTTTTTTACTGATATCTTCAGAGAAATTAACATCTCCGTGTCTCCAACTGGATTTCCATGGAAATCTACGGATTTCCGTGGATCCAACTGGATTCCATGTCCGTCACAGGCTCAGAGAATATAAACAGCGATGTTAAATAGCATGGTAGTAGCACACAACCTTACTTCAACCCTGTCGTGATGAGAAAGGGAGAGTTACTCCCACCTATTAACAAGATTTACCTATTAAAAAGATATTAAACTAAAAATGCGGAAAAACACCTCACTTCATTACAAATTTTGTATCTAAGGTCTTTGATTTACTCTCCTTTCCATTGGCTAGTGGTAGTCAGTGTTAGCCAATCATGCACGTACCATCCACAAGAAATCTAAATTGTCTCGAGACTCTTAATGGCTTTTTACAAATATTTAGAGCCTTGCTAAAATAAAATCAACTAAAACTATATAGACATTTATATATACTGAAAATATCTGTTATTGGTACTTTTTTTTAATTCTTTCCTCAAAATAATCGTTCTTTTAGGAAATACATCATGAGATTAGCTGTGAGTCTGATATGCTAGACAGAGTTCAAACATTGACATTAACTGGTTGTTTCTGATTGTCAAGATGTGTCACATCTTGTCAGAACCTAGCTTAAATTCTTGTCATTTTTTTACACTGTTTTATCATTGATTATCTTTTTGTTTCGTAGGTTTTTTATCACTAACAATGAATGATCAAACTTAGATGACTTTGATTATTACTACTGGAACCTCTTCTATTTACTCCAAGTATTTTAATAGACACACTAGTCAGAATTTTGTAGTGACGTCACATGATTGTTTGGCGTCGCAAAAAGGTGTTATATTTTATCTGAGCAAGGGATACTAAAGAGATGAAAGGAATGGGGCAAGGATTTTTTTTTTTTTTTTATCTAGGGAAAGACAATTCCGTGGCACTTTGCAAAAAGGACTTAAGTCCACTTTTTTACAAAAATGAATTAAATTTATGATTTGAAAGAGCTCGAAGAGATCTTATGATTCATCTATTCAAAATAGGCTTAACTTTAATTCTGACTGAGTTATGAATTGTTCCAAAGGGCTTAAAAAAGAATGTAAATTTAAAACTAGGAAATGTGGACTTAACCTCATTTTGCAAAACACCACGGAATCGCCCCGTCCCCCTCGACTTGGTTTCTCTGGTCTATTTTTTTTTTAATCCAACTTCTTTTTTACAGTGCCACCACGAATTGATCGGATTCCAACGGATTTGTCATTACCAGAAAATGACAACACCAAGATAAAAATCTACTATTCCGGTGACCAGCCAATGACAGTGACAATCAAAAAAGACGGCAAAGAAATTGAAGAGACTCCTCGCTTCAAATACACCGTCTTTGATGAGTATATGATTGTTTTCATTAAGGAAATAACAAAAGCTGATGCTGGAGAATACAATGTTACAGTTAAAAATGATAGCGGAAGTGTTTCAGCAAGCTTCACTATTTACATTACAGGTAAATATTGTTTTATTCTTTATTTTATTCTCGTTCTATTGTTTTATTATCATTATTATCTGTTGTTTATTATTATTTATTATTATCTTTTTTTACTATTATTATATATTCTTGTTTTATTGCTTCACTATTTACATTAAAGGAAAATATTGTTTTATTCTTTGTTTTACTCTTGTTCTATATTTTATTATTATTATTATTATCTATTGTTTTATTCTTGTTTTATTGTTTTATTGTTATAATTATCTATTGTTTATTATTATCTATTATTATCTATTGTTCTAGTCTTGTTTTGTTGCTTCACTATTTACATTACAGGTAAATATTTTTTTCAAAAATATGCATTCAAGCGTTTTTTTCAAAAATAAAATGAAAACACTGAAACTTATCTAACTGCAGACTATTTAAACCTTGCATCTATCGTTCTTGTCGATAAAACTAAAAAAATACTTGAAAAACAATGTAAGTTGCAAATAATTTAATACTATCTGAATTTTCCCGAAAAGGAAATAATAGTCCCTTCCCCTTCTCACTAGATTAGAATGCTTACCAAAATTAAAGTTCCCCGTGGGCTCTATAAAAGCTGGACGAAGATAAAAGATCGAAATATAAAGTTTTTCAATCTTTTCAATTTTTTTCCTTCTTTCTGTTTTTATTTTGATAGCTCTTCGCTGCTTTTTGGTTTTCAAAATCTCGGTTTTAATTGCTTTCTAATTTCTGTCTACATTGTCTTTATATACCATTATTGTATTCTTGCCCAGCAAGTGATTACAAAGCTTACAAAGCTACAAAGCTTACGATTACAAAGCTTAAAAATTGCCATGTGTCGCCAGGTGCTAGATGGCATTGATTGTTTTTTTACCGAGACTAGTGTCAATTTTTACTCTTGTAAGTTACCCATACTCTTTGGTTCATGCGTCATATCCATGTGGGTGGCAAAGCCGTGGATAGCTTGTACTTCGTACACTTCTATCTATGTGGGGACAACGAGTATGGGAAGCTCATCCTAGCTGAAACTGGGGCTAGTGTCCAAAAGAAAAATCACTAGTACCATGTAACTTTTGGCAACTCTGTTTGACTCAAGATTGCCTTATAATTGTCCCATCAGGTACTTTGAAATCTACGTGAGGGCAAATAAAACCAGATCTCTGTCAGCAGCAGGCCTACCAGCTAAAGTCAACCAGCCTAAACAACCTGCCAAGATCTTCACAAAATAACCTTGGCCTACTTCGTGCAAACTAGATTTCCAATTAGAATACATTTTTGAAAATAAAACGTTCTGATTCAATATAAATTACAGAGAAAATCTCAGCTTTTATCTTATTGCATGAGTCATGTCAAATTCCCAATTTTCTTGCAAATGTTCTACTTCGGTGATGATTTAGCTTGTTACTACACTTTAGGTGGCACCAGTAGTTTCTTCCCATATGCTTTTTTTTGTATTAGCAGATGACGTTATGGAGAGTTACTTGGATAGACACATAAATAGTTTAGGTGTGTATAGGGGGCTCAAGCACCCCGTCACCTCCCCCTTCTTTAAAGTTCTGGTAGGCAAGGTTAAATGATTTAAGGGAAATAATAAATCATTTTAAGATGCATTTGCACCACACCAGGCAGAAGTTCAGTGACGGAAGAAGTTTAACCCTTAATACCACCTCTCCACCTGAGTAAATGTCGTTGGTTTACTATTGCTGAGCTGGTTTCACTTTTCACGGAGTTTTTACGTCTTTTCTTCTATTATTTGCTTACCGCACATTGTTATGGACTATGTTTATTTAGTGCTTTTTATTTCTTAGGCTTACCAGGTGCACCACAGGGACCACTTGAAGTTAGTGACATTACTCAACATACTTGCACTTTGAACTGGAAACCACCATCATTTGATGGTGGTCGTCGTATCACTCATTATGTTGTTGAGCGACATGACATATCCCACACTCACTGGATATGTATATCTTCTCAATGTAAAGAGACCACTTTTATGGTACAAGGTCTTACAGAAGGACAAGAGTACTTGTTCAGGATAATGGCAGCAAATGAAAATGGCATGGGTCCAGCTCTTGAGGGTACAAACCCAATTAAAGCTAGGGCTCCGTTTGGTGAGTTTGATATAACTTTCTAATTAAATCGATGATGACCTATTTACCTTTTATCCTTGTTGTTACAATTATAATAAACTTGATAAATTTCTAAAATTCAAAGTTTGTTTTCTTACAGGATTATTGAAAGCCCGAGTAGTATCTTTGTCAGTCTAAGTTCTAACTATAGTAATAATATATTTACCGCATCTTGACTGAAAATATCCGTAGAATATTAGTTAAAATTTAATGTTATTGTTGTGTTTTATAATAATTTTCCCACAGTTTTCTTCTATTATTTAAATGTTTTCTTTTTTTCCTTTTGATTATTATGGAGATGCCTTCCCCTTATTAACTTATTTTATTCCCCTTATATTCCTTACCGGAGTAACATTCCGGGTACTACGGCGGGCGCAGCAGCTTAGATCAAATTGCGAGTCAAGTTTTACCAAACGGAGATCACTCCAACTGCGCCACTCCTGGATTGGCTACTTGATTATTTGTTTTGTCTCTTGCCTAATGAATGGTAAGGAAATGCAACATTAAAAACAAAAAAGAAGAAAATATACAGAACAAAACTTTTTAATTAAAAAGAAAAACAACTTAAAAAGAAAATAGGGTGAAAAGCACCTTTTTACAGTAAGCTCCTCCACTTCATACTACTTCAGACCCCTTCAATACCACTCCATACATGATTCCGAAGAAGCGTTGCACTAAGCCTTCAGTCATTTTTAAGGCTCCCTGCAATAGAAAATACTGAAAAAGACTTGAATTAGAATTTTAGAAATGCCTTAGAATTACGTAATTTCAAAAATCATAATTTTCCGCGTATTATTGGGATTAAAAATGGGCATAAACTTGACTGAAAAATAATGGAATGGTCACAATAACTTAGATCAATTCTAGCCTTATAAGAATATTAAACATGACTCGTTGCTATTCCGCATTTACTTCCTTAAATTTAGTCTCGATGTGTAAAGTTGCATTTGAACAAATTGCTGATAGTATGAAACGTATTATGTTATAATTGACATAATGTTAGTTGGAGGTTTTTTCGCAGTTCTGGTCAGCGGTTAAATTATTATGCTTTTATGAAATTTGATAAGGATCAAGCATTAAATCCTACAAAATAATTTTAGAATTAAAACAAAAAGTCTTTATTGCTTTTACTTCTCTATTTTGTAGAAGAAGAAGATTTTCCAGTTGTAGAGTTGGAAGAAGACTTATAGATGAAGGCCAAGAAATTCTTTTTTATTTTCATTCGAGGAACTAGAATTCTATTAACTTTAACAATGAATTAACCATTAGGATTCTAATCTAATGATATTATATAAAATATTATAGTTTTGTGAACTTTGATAAGGAACAGACATTGAATTCTATACACTAATTTGGGAATTAAATAACAGAAATCTTTTTGTGCTTTTACTTTTACATTTTCACAGAAGAAGGCCTAGAAATCCTTTTTTAGTTTGTTAAAGGATCTAGAATTCTATTAACTTTTACAATGAATTAACGTTTAGAATTTTAATTTATTAATACTATACAAATTTTATGAACATTGATAAGGAACAAAGATTAAATTCTACAGAACAATTTTAGAACTAAAACACAAAAATACCTCTGTGCTTTTTTTCTAATTTCTTACAAAAGAAGATTTTTCTATTGTATAATTGAAAGAAAACTTATAGAAGAAGGCATAGAAATTCTTTTTCTGTTTCGTTCAAAAATCTAGACTTCGATTAACTTTGGCAATGAATTAATCATTAGAATTTGACAAACTTTTCGCAAGGAATTCTACAATTAAAGAAACAAAGCTTGCCTTAATTTTACTTTCTTTTTGATATCATTCTCTTCGTATGGTAGATGATGAAGGAATTACAATGAACCCTTATAAGGAAGAAACCATTAAATTCCACCAACTTTTTTCAAAGAATTTTGCTGTTAAAACAACCAAGATTGTCTTTCTTCTTTATTTTTAAATTTAGAAGAAAATACTCATAGAACAATGAAACACTGAAAAAATTAGAAACACACATAAGAAAATACCCATTCTTTGTAGATAAAACATTTTCTGACTTATTTTAATCCAGTAACGTCTGTCTTTTTTTTCTTTTTTTTTATAAAATAACTAGCTGTTGGGGTGGCGCTTCGCGCCACACCAACACCTAGTTGGTGGGGGCGCTTCGCGCCCCCCCAAGCCCCCCCGCGCGCGTAAGTCGTTACGCGCCATAATAGTTACGCGCCATTGTAGTTGTGTCCCTATGTCCCACCTGTGAATATAGATATATATATATATATGGTTTTAACTACGTAAAACTTGCGAATATACAACATTCTTTGCTGTCCCATTGTCTTTGCATATAAATAGATTGTCAGGTTATCCCCCTGTTTCCCCCGGTGTCCCCGTTGTAGTTGTGTCCCTGTGTCCCGGTCGTCATTTATATTCCCTGTGTCCCGGGTCCCGGTCATCATTTGTATCCCGGTGTCCCGGTCTGTATATACATTCGTTTTTTAGTTTTGTTTTTCTCCTTTATTTTTTTCCTTTTTTTTTCTTTTTTAGCTTATTTAGATTTTTTAGTTTTTTTTATTAGTTTTTAGTTTTTATTTCTTTTTAGTTTTTTTGTCCCGGTCGTCATTTATATCCCCCTGTTTCCCCCGGTATCCCCGTTGTAGTTGTGTCCCTGTGTCCCGGTCGTTATTTATTTTTTAGTTTTTTACCTTTTTTTAGTTTTTTTAGTTTTTTAGCTTTTTTATTTTTTTTATTAGTTTTTAGTTTTTTTGTAGTTTTTGCCTTTTTTTTAGTTTTTTTAGTTTTTTAGCTTTTTTATTAGTTTTTAGTTTTTTTTGTAGTTTTTGCCTTTTTTTAGTTTTTTTAGTTTTTTAGCTTTTTTATTTTTTTTATTAGTTTTTAGTTTTTTTTGTAGTTTTTGCCTTTTTTTAGTTTTTTCAGTTTTGACGTCACCTGATCCAGTTTTTTCAGGTGACGTCACCTGATCCACGATCCACAGATCCACAGACAACTTATTTTTATATATATAGATAGTTTTTTTTTTTTACTTATGTCCTGGTCGTCATTTATACTCCCTGTGTCCCGGTGCTTTGTTGATTGCTAATCGAACATTCCTTTTGTCCTGGTTGCTTTCTCTTTGAGTGTCGTCATTTATTAGTTTTTTCCTTTTTTTTTTAGTTTTTTATTGGTTTTTACCTTTATTTTAGCTTATTTTTCAGTTTTTTCCTTTTTTTTACCCGGTCGTCATTTATATTCCCTGTGTCCCGGGTCCCGGTCATCATTTGTATCCCGGTGTCCCGGTCTGTATATACATTCGTTTTTTAGTTTTGTTTTTCTCCTTTATTTTTTTCCTTTTTTTTTCTTTTTTAGCTTATTTAGATTTTTAGATTTTTTAGTTTTTTTTATTAGTTTTTAGTTTTTATTTCTTTTTAGTTTTTTTGTCCCGGTCGTCATTTATATCCCCCTGTTTCCCCCGGTGTCCCCGTTGTAGTTGTGTCCCTGTGTCCCGGTCGTTATTTATTTTTTAGTTTTTTACCTTTTTTTAGTTTTTTTAGTTTTTTAGCTTTTTTATTTTTTTTATTAGTTTTTAGTTTTTTTGTAGTTTTTGCCTTTTTTTTAGTTTTTTAGCTTTTTTATTAGTTTTTAGTTTTTTTTGTAGTTTTTGCCTTTTTTTAGTTTTTTTAGTTTTTTAGCTTTTTTATTTTTTTTATTAGTTTTTAGTTTTTTTTGTAGTTTTTGCCTTTTTTTAGTTTTTTCAGTTTTGACGTCACCTGATCCAGTTTTTTCAGGTGACGTCACCTGATCCACGATCCACAGATCCACAGACAACTTATTTTTATATATATAGATAGTTTTTTTTTTTTTTACTTATGTCCTGGTCGTCATTTATACTCCCTGTGTCCCGGTGCTTTGTTGATTGCTAATCGAACATTCCTTTTGTCCTGGTCGCTTTCTCTTTGAGTGTCGTCATTTATTAGTTTTTTCCTTTTTTTTTAGTTTTTTATTGGTTTTTACCTTTATTTTAGCTTATTTTTCAGTTTTTTCCTTTTTTTTAGTTTTTTTTTTATTTTTTATTTTTTTTAGTTTTTTACCTTTTTTTAGTTTTTTTAGTTTTTTTAGTTTTTTAGCTTTTTTACTTTTTTTATTAGTTTTTAGTTTTTTTTGTAGTTTTTGCCTTTTTTTAGTTTTTTCAGTTTTTTTTTTAGTTTTTTATTGGTTTTTACCTTTATAGTTTTTTTAGTTTTTTAGCTTTTTTATTTTTTTTATTAGTTTTTAGTTTTTTTTTGTAGTTTTTGCCTTTTTTTAGTTTTTTCAGTTTTGACGTCACCTAATCCAGTTTTTTCAGGTGACGTCACCTGACACATCCATCCACACATCCACAGACAGACAGACAACTTATTTTTATATATATAGATATAATTACAAAATTAATAATTTTTAATAATAAGTTTCTGTGACAGCTCCATTCAGGAACAGTCGGTTACAGCTGTTGATAGGTAAAAGTCCAGAGTATGATCCTTCTAAGATCATATTCTAAGATTAGATATCATTCTAATAAAATACGATTGTGAATATTAAATACGATTAAATAAATAAATACGATTATACGGAAAATAAATACGATTATGAATATTAGACAATTCGAATTATAATACTAGAATTATAATATGTATTATAGAACTATAAAAACTAGAATATGTCTTATAGAATTATGATTATTAGGATTATAATAGTTCAATACAATATCAATATTAGATTATTAGAATTATTAGACTGTGAGCCTCTGCCACTGTAAACTGACATCACCCTCCTCGTAACACTAAATTCGGTTTTATTGTTGTTTTTTTAGATCCACCATCTCCACCTGGAGTACCAAAAGTGCTGGAAGTCGGAGGTGACTTTGTTAACCTATCTTGGGATCGTCCGATGAGTGATGGTGGCGCCCGTATACAAGGCTATTGGATAGAAAAACGTGAGGCTGGTAGCTCCACATGGCAACGTGTTAATTTAGTGATATGCTTAACAAATCAAATAAACATTTCGCACCTCGTTGAGGGAAGGCAGTATGAATTCCGCGTATTTGCTCAGAATGAGGGAGGTATGAGTCAGCCATCAACAGCCTCAACCTCTGTAAAGGTTGTTGATCCGAACGGTAAGTAACCCAGACTAGTCTATATTGTAGCCAAGTTTTGCTTGCTTGCTTCTTCTGTTCTGTTTTGGAGCGTAGTAATTTTTTTTTGTTGAAAACCTTAAAATATTTCACTTTTTTACTGGTAGTCAGCCAGTTTTTTGAAAGTTGGACTGACTGGGATCATCCGGGTAAACCGACCTGATTCTTTTTAAGGCTTTACACGAATCCTCTCTATTCTATTTAATGCAAGGACTTCTAGTATATAAAAGAAAATATTGCCGGTTGATTTAAAATAAACCTTATTAAGATTTTCATTTAAGGTTTTCTACTAAACCTTTAGGGTTTTTTTCTTACAAAATCTTCTTTTGTGTTTCCGCTTTATATGACAGAATGTAATTTATTTAACAGATTTGTTGATAAAGAGAACATTAAGGCTCAAATAATTAGGTGTCTTTCATTGCGTTCTTATATACATTGTTTAGCTTTAGTTAGCCAAGTCTTATTTAATCATGTGTTTTCTATCCATAGTAAATTAAAGACCCATGAGACTAACTAACCCATGAAAACCTGTTCACCAAACTTTTCGCTCATAGAGAAAATAATTAATTATCAGCTATAATTAATTTGATTAATATAGTTATGTTATAATTATAAATATCGACTATAATTAAGTTACATAAACAATGGCTACTTTAGTTTCCATGTCCTTAACAGAGACTTCAAAAATTACTTTGAAATATTTACTTGGTTTTCTATTTCTCAAAAATGTCCTTATTTTTCTAGGTCATTTATTCCTCTTTTTTTCTATGTTTCTCCTTCCCGGCAGACACAAGTGGCAAATTTTGCAATTTGCGCTTCAGGGATGAAAACCCGAGCATAGCCATTTTTATGCCTAAATTTTTCAGATTTCCGTGAGGGTCCCATGAAAAAATAGAAGGTTGTTCTCCCTCTTACAACGTTTCTTTGGAGATATGATTTTAGGATAATTCTTTGAATTTCTTCTTCGTTTCGTGTGTTGGATACAATTTGGAAATTTCTAATGAATTTGTTTAAGTGATTGATGATTTGTGTACTGTTTCAAATTTTCTTTTTTATAGCTAGTTCTACATTCTGAAAGAATTTTTTACAGATTATCTGTTAGAATACAAAAAAGAATAATTATAATAAAAATCTCTCCATAAAATAGGATTCAGATAATCCTTCCAGTCCCTCTCTTTTACTAATTTGCTCATATGAATCAATAGCATTGCACTGTAAGCAAGGTCGTGGCCAGAATTTTTGTTCGGGGGGTAATTTTTTGTTTTTTTTTGGGGGGGGCGTATATTTTTTTAAGACTTATCCAACATTTTTTTATATGTTTTTTTTACGTTTTTACGAGTTGGACAAAATTTGGATGGGTGGGGGGGGGGGTGGGAATCAGACCCCCTACCACCCCCAGACACAACCTTGAGTGCAAGCCATTCAGTTCTTATATTGGTTTATTTTCTTGTTCTTGTATTTTTTTTTCTTATTAGTATTGTGTTGTCTGAATTTTTTTTCCATTTCTTTTTGTCTTCATCATTTTCTTTCTTGGTATTTTCTCATACCATTTTATTTTCTTTTTCGTATTTTCTTATGTTACTTTTCTTTTTCTAGCTGCTAAGCCCCCCGAAGTTATTCAGCCACTTAAGAATATTCTAGCCCTAGAAAACAAAACTGCCACGTTATCCTGTCGTATCATTGGTCATCCATCACCATCTATTACATGGTACAAAGGAACTAGAGAAATTTACACCAGTAACAAATATAGCATTCAGAAAGATGGCGATACTTATATTCTACAAATTAACAATGTATATGGAGAAGATGCTGATGAATATAGTTGTCGTGCTACAAATAAGGGTGGGACTAAGTCCACCCGAGCCGAGCTTGTAATTAAAACTGCACCTAAAATTTACATACCACCTAGATTCAGAGATACTGCCTATTTTGACAAGGGTGAAAACGTAGTAATTAAAATTCCATTCACTGGTAATCCTAAGCCACGTATTACGTGGTCACGTGATGGTGAAACAATTGAGAGTGGCTCACACTATCACGTCAAAGTGGATGAACGTCATGCAATCCTAACAATCCGTGACGTGACGCAATTTGATACAGCACCGTACAGACTGAACGCTGAGAATGAGCTTGGTATGGATTCTGTGATTATTAAAATTCAAATTAGTGATAGGCCAAATCCTCCTCGTTTCCCTAAGGTTGAAGGAGTTACTCATGATACGCTTATCCTGAGTTGGCAACAGCCTTCTTGGGATGGTGGCTCAGCCATTACAAACTATATTGTTGAAAAGAGAGAGCATCCTATGTCTTCCTGGATTAGAGTATGTACAACCCGTTTCCATACAGCAAATGTTGGTGAACTCAGCCCTGGGCATAGCTACGAATTCCGTGTTTATGCAGAAAATATTTATGGACGAAGCGATGCTAGCCAAGTGAGCTCTCTTGTGGCGACAAAATCATTGCCAAAGAAAAAGGAAACAAAGAGAGAGTATGAAGGTAATTATATTTAGAAGTTAAGATAATATTTTGGACATTTGTATACGTTTGACCTTGTTTTAGATAGATTTCAGCTTACAATTTTGTTTTTACAAGATGTTATTTATGTTAGATTCATTTACGATTTACCTTTTACTGTTAAGTTTAAGTTTTTACGCAATATAGGTAGATTCTGGACAGCCTACCAAAGAAAAACGAACCTTGAAAGTGTAAAAGTGATCAAATTTAGCTTTTAAAACCAGTTTTAGACAATTGGTGACTTAGTCCTTGTTCTATAGATTTCAATATACTAATTTTTAAAAACTGGATGGCATATGAAAGTCAATTACATAGTACTTTTGATATTTTTTGTTAAATTTGAGCTCTTAGCCAGGATAAACGGATCCTCAACAGTCTAAGATTCCCGTTGTAAATCTTGGTGTAGAAACTGCAGATACTATCATGAGTTGGCAACAGCCTTCTTAGGATGGTGGCTCAGCCATTGATTTTTGATAAATATATCTAAAAGTTTTTAGATAAATGTGCTTTATAAACGCAGGCAATTTTACTGGTGAGCCAGAAACTTGAATGAACGTTTTCAAAAAAAAAATTGTAGATCTTAGTTGTGAAATTAATTTACCTGCAATATATACTGGTAATTTCAAAATAATGAAAAAATGATTCCCAGTCCTTTAAAAAAAAGTTTTTCAGTGATAAAATTTTTTGTTATAAACTATAGCACCTAAAATCCGTAAAAAAAATAGAGATATTGCGGTTTATATTTAACTGGTAAGCTCGGACACGCTGGAAAAAGTTATAACAGTCCATAAAAACGGATGTTTGATAGCTTAGAATTTGGTGTTGCAAACTTCAGTTACAAAAGTCTTAACAGGTCAAAGAGTTTGAATGTAATTTAAACTTTAGTGAAGTTCAGACGAACTGGAATTACAAACGTCTTAACAGGTGAGAGAGTTTGAAGGTAATTTAGAATTTCCTGAAGTTCAGATGAACTGGAAAATGAGCTTTCTGCCTGCAAAAACAGCTGTTTAGCATGGAAAAACTTAAATGTTGATTTTTTTTTCGAGGAGGAAAAAGTCTACTTGTTTTCAATTTACTTAGTTTTTCAGGAAAAATTTTTAAAAAGCAATAAATTTTTCGGATAGGTTTCGAAAACTTGTTAACAGAATAGAGTATAAAGTAATTTATTTACCTGGAAAAACGGTTGCGAATCATTGAAATAGATGCTGAATTTTCTGAGGTAGGAAAGGTTTAACAGAAGTTTCCTGTTTTTGCATTTCCTGTTATATACATTACATTTCATATTCCATTACATTACATTTCATATTCCATTTTACATTGCATATTCCATTACATTTCCTGTTTTTACATTTCCTGTTATAACAGATTTCTGTCTTTAAGAAACATGTTTAAATACCAAAAAAGACATTCAGTGGAGGCTACTCTAAACCATTTAGGGGTAAAACAATTCGTAACCTTAGTGTCAAATATATCTACCAGATATCTTAGATTTCAGATGTCGCGTCATAATATGGCTGCCCATTTTCCAAAACCAAGTAGCTGAACAAAATTCTATATTGAATCAAGGATGAAACTCTTATAATCTGGACACGCCATATCCGATAACACGGTCAGAGTGTTCATACACCAAGATATGACCTAGTATCTATCGGAGTAAAATTATATTTTGCTGGTTTCTAGAAGCCCGAAAATAAACAAATATTCTTGAGTTGCTGAACCCACACGGTAAAGACGGGAGGAGTATTTCGAAAAATTTTTTGACCAAATCTGTATTCTTCACCTATTTTCTCTCGCTCTAAAAATGAAAATTATGGGGTTTTTTCTTAAAGATTTGGGAAAGATTTTAGCAGAAGACTGCAAAATAGTTTGCACAGTGTACCTTTTTATCCAAGCTTATTCCTAAGGGTGGAGAGAACATTTTACGATTTTTTATTCTTTTTTTTATTTAACCTGGAATGAGGTTTTACAACTTCTTTTTGTGTAGAACGTACCAAAAAATAGAAATTAAAACCGGTATATATCCGATTTATAAAATGTTACTTATCCGGTATATAAAATATAATTTGCTAAAGGTTTATTATAGGACAGGAACCAGATAGAAAAAAAACATATCATTGAATTCTCCCCTTAGTTCTTTTTACAAATAAAATAGTAACTACCATTTTAACTCCGTCTTACCCTCTCCTCGTAAGGGGATATAGCCCTAGGCTATATAAAACTCCTTTCAAATTGGCTTATTTGGCATTATGAACCGAATCTCGAGGAGAAATAAGCACAAAAGATAATAGCAAACCCGCAAGCTCAGGAATTCTTTTTTATATCGCTTAGGGCCAAATATGGGCTTTATTAGGAGAAATTCGGAGGCAATTGTGCTTTTTTCTTATTACCTTAATTCAGTTTACTTGAATTTTTTCTTTTTTTAGGCAGTAGAAAAACTTTAATTTGTGGTTAAATCATAATTTAAACTACCCAACCAAAGATATTTGGACCACTTGTGCCTTCAGAGGCACCAGGTAGCGAGTTAGAGCCCCCAATCACCCCTAATGTTTACTGTGGCACTTATGCCCTACAGTTTTGTATCAACGGAGATGGAGAGGTTGAATAAATCCCTCTGGTAGGTCCGGTGCTGTGTGTTTCTGATTTGTCAAGGCTATGATATCATGGCTGTTTTTGATGTTAAGTTGCTTATTGGACTCTAGGGGTCAGTGGTGCCGATTGACGAAAATGTAGGGGGGCAAGGATTGTGGAGGATGGGAGTTAAAAACGACCAGTTAGCCATTATAAAATAGACAATATCAATGAAATAGAAATAAGAAGGTATTTTTCAAAGTATAGGGGGGTGCAATTGCCCCCCACCCCTGTCCCCCTAATTGGCACCCCGGCTATGGTCCTCTATGCAAAGGGCATGTTGCAAATATATCCAGCATCGAATTATGGACGCTACCATCTAGTTGGAAATAAAATGAGTATTTCACATCCCTATATATGCTGACAGAAAGCGGGTATATCTGGTGTAAAACTGAAGCAAAGGGATCCTTAGAAAATTTAAATGTTAAAATATTCCAATATCAAATAATTAACATATTCCAATATCCTGTGAATTATCCTCAGAAGAAAGATGGTTTGAACAATCCTCTGCCAAATGGGAGGTTGACTGCTTAAAATGCGCATTTAATGTTTTCCTCCCCCTCCCCTATTCCATAAAGGAGAAACTCTTCGATCCTGTCGCAAGTTTTGGAACTACTTTGATTCAGAATCCACAAACCTAGTGATTTCCTTTGAAGTAAGAAATATATATGTTATTGATGGAAATTGAACAGTTAATTTTTTATTTTAGTTGACGAGACTGGTAAGCGCATCAGAGGAAAGGGAGACGGGAAAGTCAGCGATTATGATCAATATGGTAAGGATTTTATTCAGGTTTGTTCTTCCTAAGGTAAATTTGTCCAAAATCCTTACCAATATGGTAAGAATTTTATTCAGGTTTGTTCTTCCTAATGTAAATTTGTCCAAAATCCTTACCAATATGGTAAGGATTTTATTCAGTATTGTTCTTCCTAAGGTAAATTTGTCCAAAATCCTTGCCAATATGGTAAGGATTTTATTCAGGTTTGTTCTTCCTAATGTAAATTTGTCCAAAATTCTTACCAATATGGTAAGGGTTTTATTCAAGTTTGTTCTTCCTAAGGTAAATTTGTCCAAAATCCTTACCAATATGGTAAGGATTTTATTCAGGTTTGTTCTTCCTAATGTAAATTTGTCCAAAATCCTTACCAATATGGTAAGGATTTTATTCAAGTTTGTTCTTCCTAAGGTAAATTTGTCCAAAATCCTTGCCAATATGGTAAGGATTTTATTCAGGTTTGTTCTTCCTAAGGTAAATTTGTCCAAAATCCTTACCAATATGGTAAGGATTTTATTCAGGTTTGTTCTTCCTAAGGTAAATTTGTCCAAAATCCTTACCAGTATGGTAAGGATTTTATTCAGGTTTGTTCTTCCTAAGGTAAATTTGTCCAAAATCCTTGCCAATATGGTAAGGATTTTATTCAGGTTTGTTCTTCCTAATGTAAATTTGTCCAAAATATCCTTACCAATATGGTAAGGATTTTATTCAAGTTTGTTCTTCCTAAGGTAAATTTGTCCAAAATCCTTACCAATACGGTAAGGATTTTATTCAGGTTTGTTCTTCCTAAGGTAAATTTGTCCAAAATCCTTGCCAATACGGTAAGGATTTTATTCAGGTTTGTTCTTCCTAAGGTAAATTTGTCCAAAATCCTTACCAATACGGTAAGGATTTTATTCAGGTTTGTTCTTCCTAATGTAAATTTGTCCAAAATCCTTACCAATATGGTAAGGATTTTATTCAAGTTTGTTCTTCCTAAGGTAAATTTGTCCAAAATCCTTACCAATACGGTAAGGATTTTATTCAGGTTTGTTCTTCCTAAGGTAAATTTGTCCAAAATCCTTGCCAATACGGTAAGGATTTTATTCAGGTTTGTTCTTCCTAAGGTAAATTTGTCCAAAATCCTTACCAATACGGTAAGGATTTTATTCAGGTTTGTTCTTCGTAATGTAAATTTGTCCAAAATCCTTACCAATATGGTAAGGATTTTATTCAAGTTTGTTCTTCCTAAGGTAAATTTGTCCAAAGTTTTTACCGAGCTGCAAATAAGTTGTATATCAAATTGTGTACAATTTGCTTAAAAATTGAAATATTTTCATTATCAAAACATCGAGTAATGTTGATTTTTTATTATTTTGTTTGATTTAGGAGAAAAAACTAAAATCCTTTTTTGCTCTTCACTGTTGGGGCAGAAAAGCTGTGTACCTTTGAATTATTTTGCGTGCTTGGTATATGGGATATTAATGTTGTTCTATATTAGCTTGGTTTCTCGTGAATCCTTATGTTATTGGGAAGCACATTACTCCCAGTCTATAATTCCACGATTCAGCACGGTCCCCAACACGAAAACAACAACAACACACTTTTGCACAGGGGCCAGTAAGGTTCGCATAGCGTGACTATGTCTTGATCCCTGCCGTGACCTGCCGATAATAAAATAAATAATCTACATGACCACAATGAAATATATTTGTCCTATGTTTAGATCGTAGGAGGTGTCCCCCTCCCCCTTCCATCCTTATCAGAAGGACAACTAACTTTATTCCTTGTTTCCAATATTAAGGATTTTCTGTGAAGCATAGAAAAATGAAAATCAAATTCGGTAGTCAAATAATTAGGAAATTTGTTTCTAAAAAATGAATCCAAAATGGGAAAGAAGTTCTGATTCTATTGAATTTTATGTATTTCCGTCCAATATCTGACTCAAAAGCACCAGCCACAACAGATTGATATTAAAAGAGTTTAATCGCTACTATATTTCTTCCTCAGAATCATTGATGATTAGAAGGTAGAATTCACGCCTTTCCCCATCACCCCAACCTTTCTACTACCATATTTATCTGTGGGATCTCTAACTTTTTTCTAGTAGTAATTTTATGCCTTATCATCTTGCTGGCAAGGTATACCACAGGAGTGTATAAATATGAAATAAAAGAAATTTAATGTCAGAAAATCTGGGATAGAAGCTGCCTCAACCACCCCCTGCCCAGGCCCAAAACCACCACTGCGTTTTTTCTTCTTTTTTTTTAAGAGCAAAGATTGTGTTACTCATTCTTGGAACACATCTTTGGAACACAGCTTGGAAAAAAAATATAAAAGAAAATGTGGATAAAAAATTATGAAAGAGGAATCCAAAAAACGAAAAAGGTGTTTTCCTTTATTTTAGAATATTTCTCCTAGTATCGAACCTGTGCTCTAAGAACCTATCTCAAACTTTTGGTATTAAAATGAATGTCTTTGACCTCTACGAAACATATTCTTTAAATAACTGACGTTTAGTGGGTGAATCCTTGCCTCTCTGGCCGAGGTAGGGGCGGGGGTCAATCAAAATAACATCAAAGACTATAAGCAAAACATGATTCACCAAAGATAATTTCTTAAACCACATTGACCTGCCATAAGACTGTATAAAGAAAAACGATACAATTTTTTTTTTTTTTTTTTTAAGGCCAAACGAGAATACCGAAAAAACACACATAGCGAATATTTCGAGCGGACAACCGCCTCTCTTCTTCAGCGTGAACGAAATAATATATTCAAGGACAATGCCGAAGGAAAAACCAACAAAATAAACGCGAAAAGTCAGTGTAAGAAAAAAAAACCCTATGAAAAACCAAAAAATCAAACTATAAAAAAAGAATTAAATAAAAGCCAAATTTTATAAGAATTAAAACCAAATACCAGAAAGCAAGTCATTGGCCAGTATCCGCGTTTGTTTTGTTGGGTTTTTCTTATATGTAATTATGTTATTTTGCTCACGCTAAAGAAGACAAGTGGCTGTCCTCTCGAAATATTCGCTTTGTGTGTTTTTTCAGTATTCTCGTTTGGCCTTAAAAACCCCCATTTCCATCGTTTTCTTTCTTTATATAATGATTACCCAAATTCAGGAATTAAAAAATACACAAGAGGGTTACAATCAGAAATAAAATTCAAAGTTCTCACACATAAAGCACCAGTGAGACCATTTATTTGATGTGATATATCAATAAAGTCAAACCTATCCAATAGATTACGCTTTCGGTACCATTGTGGTAAATGAAGGAGAAATTTACAATATCTAAAATTGAATTGGTTCTCTTTTCTTCTAGTATTTGACTTATACTCCAAGTACCTGCCACAACCTGTTGATATTAAAACAACAAGTGTTTATGAGCACTATGAAATTTTGGAGGAGATTGGCACCGGTGCTTTCGGAGTAGTTCACAGATGTCGTGAGAGGAAAACTGGACTAATATTTGCTGCCAAATTTATACCCGTTACTCAACACACTGAAAAGGAGTTGATTAGAAAGGAGATTGATATCATGAATCAGCTTCACCACCCGAAGCTGATTAATCTCCATGATGCATTTGAAGATGAAGACGAAATGGTCCTTATTTATGAGTTGTAAGTATATTTTGTTATTAAATTAAATATTGACTAAAAAATTTAAATAACTTCTTAATTTCTAAATAAGGATAAAAAAAATGTGTACCTAATTTAAGTCTGATTTCATTAAGAATTCAAATCACTGTCCATTTGGTAGAGTAAACACCCCCAGCCTCCCCCCCCCCACTCTACACACACCCACTATGCGTAGGTATGCTTGTCAACAAATGATCTCCCTCATATTTGTCTAGATAGCAGGTCTATCTAAATTTATAGCAGGCCTATTTATATTTAGATTTTTTTTACATTTTTGATGGGGGAAAGAAAATACAGAGATGAAGAGGGTGAGAGAGAAAGAAAGAATAAAAATGTTGGACATAATTTCTGGTGAATTTTAGGAGTGACATTTTCTTTTTTACCGTTTTACGATTGGTCAATAGCTCATTCTTATCTACCCCGCCCATATCCAACCAGAATGATATTTTCTATTTGCCTATTCTGTTCTACGATCTATTCCTAATAAGTTGGACTGAAGTTATATTAATTTTTTGGAAATCTTAATTTTTAATTTTTCGGTAAAAAAAAGTTTATGCTATTTTATTTCCTTAAGATTCTTTGTTTTATACATAAAAAAGATTACGAAACACTAATGGTAAAATAGAAAAAAAAGGCTAATGGATGGCAACAAATTGTTTAGCTTTACTTTAACCTATTGTGTTTCAGCGTCATCGCTAGTTTCAAACATCTTCAGACTTGGTCGGAAACTCTCCACCAATCTCAGAAAGGAGGATAATTAGATTTACACGGAGTCAATTTAATTTTGAAATCAGTAACTACCATAGGCTCTAAATGAATCTATTCCATAGATAGATAGATACTTTGTTTATTGGTAACTTTGCCAGAAAGTCCCAACCAGGCAATTATTTGTTTCCTGGTGACCAATTTTATAATTCCGAATAAAAAAAATAAAAAGGTAGAACAATTGGTGTCAATTAATAGCGATTGTAACGACACATGAAATGAAATTTAAACATTTGGGAAATGTGGTAATTTTAAGAAGACTGGGCTAGATTGGTATTAAGATTATAAGAGTTTTTTTTTATTTACCTGTAGATAACAGACGAATTAGCAATAATAACTAAAGAATTTCCTGGGTTAAAAATTTGAAGTTGAACCTCGTGTGAGGTTAGGAATGAGCAAAATAAACCTTTGTTAGGGTAACTACGTGTTTCGTGCTATATAAACATATAAAACGTTTCTGTGGTCGGTCAAATTGTATGTAACATGGTTTAAATTTTTCTCTTTATGTACTCTTATACTGTATTTACTTAATTTGTACTTTTTTTAGTTATGTGCTGATAGGAACTTTTTTTTAATGAGAAATGATATAGCGAATTTCGACTCCCACCAGTTAGAATCCACATAACGAGATTGCTCGGTTGTTGTGCTTACTAATTTCTGTCCAATTGTATCATGATGATTGATATGATTTAAGGGGATAACCTCAAAACTGTATTCAGGGGGGGTACGGTATTTGCCCCCTCTCCTTAGAAAAATTTTTCCAACTTGTAAAAACGTAACAATGATGAATATGATTAAACTATTTATGCGTTTTTTGTACCCCCCCCCCTCCTAAAATAACACCTTGGAAACGTTCTTGGATAATTCTAACGGTTTTTGGATTTTTACGCTAGTTTTGTGTGAAAGGTTTAAGTGCTCAAGGTTATTTTGACCTAACGAAACTTAACCACTTACCATAGATAATCGCGTACATACTATGTAAGGCACTTATGGGTATGAATTCTTAAAACTTCGAGCGGGTTTGAATTCCCATTAACGACGATGTTTTCCCCATTTTCCTTTGAAAAACCGCAAACAGGAAGTTATTTTCATGGATGAATTAAACAATTCACAATAAATTCTGTCTCGTAGCCTATCAGATGGACTCAGTTGAAAGGATTACAGCTGAAGATAATAAATAAGGATAACAAATGCATCTAAAGGATGAAAAATGTGGATAATGAACGCAGCTGAAGCATAATAAATACAGCTGACGGAAAATAAATCAACTAAATAACTAGCAAGGCCATAGCCAGGATTTTTTTTTTCGGTGGGTGAAGGTTGCAAAAAAGCTTTAAAAATGCATCAAAAACTTGTTTATATGCATTTTTATTATGCCTTTACGAGTCGAAAAAAAATTTCAGATGGGTTTAAACCCCCTAGTCCTCCACCTCCATAGATATGGTCTTGCTAACTAGTTAAGTTGGATTCTTTTAACCCGTAAAAAAATCAAACAGTAACAATCTATAAGTTCTCAAGACAATTGCACAAAGCCAGAGCTTCTTAAGCTGTCTACTGCTATATGTCTTTAGCTTTTTCCGTGATTTTTTACCCACGTTTCTTGTTTTTAAATTTCGCATCCGCTAATAACTGCATAACAGCTGCATAGCTTTTTTAGCTGCTGTTAACATAAGATGGCAGCAGCTGCATAACAGCACATCGATGTGTTTTTCATTAAAAATTCAATTCCTGATTTTCCCCATGTTTTTGAGTTATATTTGTGGTTGGAAAGTTTATTGATTGTTCTACTTGGCTGTTCTACATATTGTAGAACAATATGTAGAACAGCTGTAGAACAGCCAATTGGCTAATTGTTCTACTTGGCTGGTATTGATTCCAGCTGCAGAAAGGTGGCACTACAGGATTGCTACTTGTCCCAGTAAAAGAGATCGAACAGCTGGTCTCGTCGGTTTGACGCCCTACACCCCAGAAATGGCTCTGAAGAATCTTCATCCTTATCCTTTTGTCCTTTTTAGGTGTATACTTCCCTCTGAGGTTTAAGTTTCCACTTACACAATTTAAACCGTTTTCACTGCCCAAAGGAACTTGGAAAATTTATAATTTAAGACATGGATTAATCAATTAAGACATGGATTTTTTTTGTAGCCTATCTGGTGGAGAGTTGTTTGAAAGAATTACGGCTGAAGGATATGTGATGTCAGAAGCAGAAGTAATAAATTACATGCGTCAAGTTTGTGAAGCTGTGAAGCATATGCACGAGAAAAATATAATACATCTTGGTAAATATGGTTTATGAATGTTTGATTGTCATGACAAATTAATAAAGGGTTCATGTCCATAATGAAAATCCTTTGCAGAATCTTTTTCAAAAATTTTCAAAAAAATTTCAAAAAAAGTTTGGACACCTGTTGCTGATTAAAACTTGATGAAGAACATCTTTGTTTATTAGATTAATAAATTTTGCATTATAATTACATAATTTAGTGGATTTTAATCAGTTTTAATGGGTTTCATTAAAACTGAGATATTCTTCACTCTGTCTCATTCAAGCTAAAAAAATTCAGCTACTATCATTACAAATTAGTCTGGCATAAGATAAATTTTGGTGTTGGCTTGTTCTATCTCATTATCTATATCTACTATCTATATCTATAACCATTATCTATATCTATTAGCTATATCTATAACCATTATCTATATCTATTATCTATATCTATAACCATTATCTATATCTATATCTATTATCTATATCTATAACCATTATCTATATCTATTATCTATATATATAACCATTATCTATATCTTACTGAGGATGGACCTAGAGACCAGGAATTCGAGAGCTGTTTGAAATTCTTTGATATATAGAAATAGTTCTATAGAAATTTGAATGTTTTCTATTCTTAACTATTCAAATTTCACTAATGAGATAATTACGATAAATGAGTGTGATGTTAGCTTGGTGTTAATTAAGTTTTGGCATTCAATAAATCTCAGCTTTAGCTAAATTTTATTGTACATGAGCCTGAAGGCTGTTCTATTAGAAAGCTTTATTGGTAATTCTTTGGGCTATACAAGAAAAACTTAAACATATGGTGAAAAGTTTTCAATGAAATCTTGGCATTAATTAATTCTAGGGTGTGGCTAAATTTCAATTTAAATGGGACCAGCCAATTAGAGAGCTCCATTGCCAATTCTTAGCTATGTAGAAGAAAACTATTGAGATAATTAATCATACAGCAAAAATTTCGTATTTGAATTATTCAGAACTAACCAATAATAAAAATTGTGTTTATAAACGGATTGTGTTTGCCAAATTTTGGCATTACTTAAATCTTGGTATTGACCTAACCTCAGCTATAGCTAAATCTTGCTGTCAACGAGCCTGAAAGTTACCCAATTAGAGAATTTCATTGTCAAGTCCTAGCTGTGTAAAAAAAAACAAAAAAAACTTGAACGATTCAAAACTAGCCAATCAGATGCATGGTTTCATGTATGGGTGTGATATTAGCCCAATCTCGGTCTTTAATTTTATCCTGGCATTAGCTAAATTTAGGCTTCAACTAAATCTCATTATCACTAAGCCTTTACGGAACTCGAGATACTTTATCTAATTGACATATCTGTATTTCACTCATTAAAAAATTAAATTTCTTTAACTATGTCCTGACAGTTAAGTCAAAACTGCGAATATACTTAAATGGTTTTATTTGCGGGTCAGGGTGAAACAGGGGGACCACGGGCCCCTTATCCTAATATTTTACTGGAGTCCTCTTTTTTTACACTTTTTTAAATAAACATGTCAATTTGGTTAATTATTGGTGTCCTTGTCATATTAGGCTCCCCTCGCCCCAAGAGATTACTCTAGAATCACCCTTATTTCGGGTGGGCATACTGTGTCAATTATAACTTTGAAAAACACCCTCATCTGGCGCTGTACATCAATTTTAAGCCAAATTCTTTTAGTTTTCCACCCATGAGAAACTAATTGCTGGGTGCTACTCCTTTAGCAAAAATAAACAGACCAACATTTCCTCCCCCTAAGCTTCTGATTATGTACACCAGTGATCAACTCGCCAAGCCGGGAAAGGCCATTGTTTTTTTTACCAACTGCAATTTTGTCTACTGCTTCCTTACTTGAACTTTTAAGAGATTTTAGAAAACATGATCCTAAATTTGGTTTAAAATTCGGCGTTACTTGTTAATTAATAACTTGATATATTTTTAACTCACACATATAAGAAGTATTAAGGTGGATTCACAATGGGGAAATACATTTATGCAACACACAATTAACAAAAAAAAAATTGATTAGACAATGTGGGAGGGGAGAGGGGAGTTGGTAACACGCAAAAGCCATACATGAGAGTTTGTTACATAAATTAGTTCAAAATGTGTACATAATAATTTGAATGTGTTTGATGCTAGTAGTTTAAATTTTTTTAGATATCAAGCCATAAAACATATATTAACCCAGAACTCACACGTGTGAGTGAAATAACCTCAATTAAGGTGAAATAACCTCTTAAAATATTTATCAAAATGAGTTTGCAATATGTAGCTTACATAATAATTTGGATATGTTTGATGATAACATTTTCAATTTTTTCAGATATTAAGCCAGAAAATATAATGTGTGTCACCAGGAATTCCACCCTTGTCAAACTCATTGACTTCGGACTTGCCACTAAACTTGACCCCAATGAGCTAGTTAAAATATCAACAGGTACTGCAGAATTTGCTGCCCCTGAAATAGTTGAAAGGGAGCCAGTTGGGTTCTATACAGACATGTGGGCTGTTGGAGTCTTAGCATATGTTTTGTAAGTATAAAATTTCTGATCGTTTTATTTCATCTTGGAAAAACTGGTATCTTAGAAATGCCTAAAAATAATCGCATAGTGTATGACCTATATATTTGTGATCCTGATGTGCAATGTATGACTTATATAATGGTTGCAGTATATAACATGTAGAAATTAGCTTTGACACTCAAACCAATAGCTCTTAGTAAGCTAAATTCATCATGCACAGTTTTCAACTTTTTTTTTAGATTTTGATGTAAAAGCATTTGATTGACAAAATTATATCCTTTTCTCTGTTCTCCTTTGTTTGCTTAATGAGATTCACTGTTTTTACTGTTAAAGAGCTCCCTGTGTGAGAAAACCAAAATAGAGGGGTCACGACCTTAGAAAAATTCGTTTTCCCCTCCCACAATATTTTCCATTGATCGTCTGTAGACTAGAATCAGAGATCGTGTAAGGTTGAAACCCTTGAGCATAAGCGGGAGAGTTTCAAAACCAAATTTGTTGGTTGACTAATTAGTTGGTTCCAAGCTTTTAGAGAAAGACATATCCGTTGGTAGCTGGGAAGTAAATCTTGGATTCTTGATTGTTGTGCATTAAAAGCTATGCATCATGATAGAAAAACATCGAAATTTTTACCGACCTGGGTGTTACAATCTCCGAGTAAAAACACCATATTTCTACCTAGAACCCTATCTGTTTGTTCCTGTAGCTGTAAATAAAATTCATCTAAGTCAGGTCAGTTACTTCAGTTGGATATCTGTCAGGCGGTTCTACAAGGCTCTTATCCTCATGTAAGGTGCTTACGCAAACCTTGGCTTGGGTCTCAGGTTCACCTGAAATCCTAAAATTGTTGGGCGTTTCTAATTTAATTTATCAAGTAAATTGTCTTTTTGTGATCCCCCCCCTCATAAAATAAATATTGCGTGCGTTATTGCCTCCTTCTTCTTTTCTTTGCTACGCTATTGAGCTCGAGGAAAAAAACATTACATCTATCTTATTTCGTTTCTATACTACATCTTTTTTGAAATTTTTTGAAATTCATCGTTTTGCTATTATAACGTTCATACAGCTGTCCACTACTACTCACTGAAATATGGTAAAATTACTAATTTCTTCCTCCATCCTCCTCTTGTCTCTCCCCCTGGAGCTAGTTCTGTACTTATCCGAAAGCTGAATGAGAGTTTATATATTTTGGCATTAAAATGCACCCTTTGAGGTATCTCCCTCTCTCCCTTGCTACAAAACAATCAGAGAGCCCCATTGAATTTTTTTCAAGTTTTGTAATTTGTCAATTGCTTACGGGTAGTGTTTGTTACACTATCCCACGGACATTTTTGGCGTGGGAGTTTTCTTAAGAAGGGGGGAGTTTCTGAAGGACTTTCCATGAGAATAACATTCTTGGACGGAAGGGGTGGGGGGGGGCAAGACTTACACTTAAATCCTTTGTCTACTTGATTGCGTGTCGTTAATGTTCCTACCTCTCGCAGTTCCTGCCGAAAACTCCAACCCAAAACTTCAAAAACTCCAACAACTCCAACCTCCAAATACAAGTAGACTTATGTCTAAAATTGGAAATAGTAAAATTATTAAGAAAATAACAACAGTTGCAAAAAATAATAACATTGACATTCGCAAAAAAAAAGATTTGCAGAAATTTGCTACAAAATACAAGAAGAGTAATGTTTTAACTCGAGATGAGTAGAAACTACAAAAATAAACAACAATTGCAAGAAATAACAACATCATAGTGTAAGTAAGACACCTCTGGAAAGCGGAGCTGTGCCATAAATGTACCGATTTCAACATTCATTTATATTTGTCTTATCATTGTGTATTATATCATTGCTTTCATAATTATTAGCATCCCTTTTGCCATTCAATTTTTACTTAATTTTCATTCTGCGAAGTCCCAATTTTGTCGGAACTGTATATGTGTAATCATGGGTGTTTTTGTTGGGGGGAGGGGTTCATATCCAGATAGTCAAAGGATATGGGCTATATAATAATTTTTCTCCAAAGTATTTGGGAGGGCAGCTGCCAACCCTTTGCCCCCCTAACGACGCCCCTGTGTGTAATGGTAAGGTAGGGCACATAATGTCTATATTTGCCTTTAAAACGGTTCAGTATGCCCTAGTATGTTAAAGCAGATTTTGACTTTGCTAAACAGATATTTATGAATGAACAGGGTTTTTCGTTTATTCCTGTTCTGCTTTTACTCCTGTTATGCTGTATCTAAATGAAGATAATAAAATAGATCCACATTAAGCAAGCCTAGGCTTCTGATTCTGAGAAGGAGCAGGCTTATTTATTGCAGGATATACCTACGATAAAGTGGATATAATCTATTAAACTGAAATCCAAAAATCTTTAAAAAGTGTTATATTCTACAGGCTTAGTGGATTGTCTCCTTTTGCCGGTGAGAACGATATAGAAACACTAAAGCACGTACGAGCCTGTGATTGGGACTTTGACGAAGAAGCATTTGCTCATGTATCAGAAGAAGGGAAAGATTTCATCAGAAGGTTGTTGACCAAAACTAAAGAGTGAGTATCCAGATTGTTGGTTTAAGATCTGAACCTATTTAATATAATTTAAATTTAGGACTCTTTTTAATGAAAGCTGTTGCAGATTCTGACTAAGCAAACCGTTCAGGAATCTGGAATTCATGCTTTCAGGAAGTCAATAGAAGGGAAGACTGTTGATCAAAACTAGAGGTTAAGTATCAATATTATTGTTTGAAGATCTGAACCTGTTTAATACCCTTTAAATTTAGGACTCTTTTTTGAAAGTTGTTTAGAATGCTGTTCAGGATTCTGACTACAAAAATGTTCATGAATTAGTCTGCTTTAAACCATACAATGGTAGAAAATCACTGGTTATTTGACCGAAAATATTTGTCCGATTATTTTCATCAGCATAACCGGGTTAATCGTGTTGATAATGCCCTTGTTTCATTTTAAACTAGAATTACCCATAATTTTGGGATTGATTTTCTAGACACCATACCTACTGCTGTCGCTATCTGGTTTTTAGCTCCGGAATTTGGAATAGTATTTTAGTTAGGATTTGAAGATCTGCGCCAATATTTTCTTTAAAATTAAATTTAAAAAGTATTTTTGAATAACAAAATATATTTTAATATTTAAATTTCTTTTATGAAAAAGATATTACGAAAGTTTGTTTTTTTAATTGATGGTATAATTGTTTGACAGTCAAAAGGCTGAACCCCTCTTTTATCAGGTGCTTAGAGCCTTCCTTGGTGTTTGTTGCCAGTTATTTTTATTTTATGCGTAGCTTGTAAATTATCAGTGCCTCTGTGATGTGGATTATTGTCTGCATGCGAAAAAGTTTGTTTTATTTTTAAATATATCACTTTAGTTCATTTACATAATCAGAAATTAGAAATCTTCAGAAAAAATTGAAGGAAAATTTGACTTGTCAAAGACTTTTTTCAGGAAATCTTATGACTACACATGAGTGCTTAAAATGTCCATGACTCAAAGGGCTATAGCTCAAGTACCTTGAAAGGAAGGGAGGTGGTCTGCACCTGCTGATTAATGTCAGTAGGTGGAGCCCTTTTGATGTCATTCATTAAGAGTTTGTTCTTGTAGCTCTCTATATTTCCAAACTGGGCGAAATTCTGTAAAACTGCAGTCTTACCTACTGGTTCTCTTTTTATAAGGTTGTAAATATTGTATAGATATAAGTCTGAAATTTTCGCAAAATTCAAGTTTGTCATGAGATTTAGTCCGAACAGAAACATAGAAAGATATAAACTCTAAAAACATTAAAAACTACATATTATATATAATCTATTATATAAAACTATATGTTATTATAAGAATGTTGCTAGAAATTGAAGATAATCTGACACTTTTTCGGCTTAATATCCAATTCTTTTTAGGAAACGTATGACTGCCCACGAATGCTTAGAACATCCATGGCTCAAAGGAGATCATAGCTCGCGCACCTTGGAAATTTCAACTCTTCGTTACCTCCGCATGCGCGATAGGATACGTGCACGGTATCCCAACTGGGAGAGCTTTGTCTTACCACTGGGCAGATTGGCAGAATATTCTTGTCTCAGGAAACTTCTTGTCGAAAAATACAGGATTCACGATTTCTCCTTTGGTAAGATAAATTTAAATATAATGAATTTAAATAAGGTTGAGTTGACAATATCCTTTTTTATTATTTTTCTCAAAGATTAAGAATATATTTGGTGACATTAGACTACAAATCGTCTACATAATCGAGGGACTACGCTGAGTTAGATAAAATGGTATTCGTTTAACGTACCATTTTTTTTTGGGGGGGGGGAGGCTGAGAGTATCATAAATAATTTCTGAGACCACACTGGCTAATCATGATAAAACGTAAAATAGCAAAGAAGAAAAAACGTTGACAATATCAGCCAGTGAAAAAATAAAAAAAAATATTACGAATTTAAAATTAAAATTCTGATTTTTACATCCATCCACGAAATTATGTTTTGCAATCAAATAGAACCTTTGATAATACCCTACCTGGCAAGCGATTAGCTTTTAAGAGTGCTTTGTGTAAGATGAAACTTTGAAATGCCATTTAGTTTTCTATTTTTGTTCAGTTACACGTTCACCATTACTCTGAAAGTCTTATTTCAGTTTTGTGTTTGTTTTAAGGTTTTGTTTTTTATATTTTTATTGGTATTATTTCGCACTGAGGACGGTCAAGCGGAGGTTTTGACTGAAATATTTGAATATTTTTTTTTATTTTTTCACTGGCTGTTATTGTCCTCGTTTTCTCTTCTTCGCGATTTTATTTTTTGCTGAGAGTATCATGTGGTCAGTAAAACAATTGAAGTACCAATCTTCTTCAGGCTATCAAAAACAAGAATCTCTTGACTGTGTAATTAATTTAGAATTCTGTTAAACTCAGATATTTCAATTATGTAGAGACCACCAAAATAAAAATACATTTTTATATTGAACCAGGGTTTGTTTCAGGTAAGGTATGGCCCAGGTAAGGAATTTATAGCTGAAGATTGTCCTTCATTGATAAATAAATGAATAAAAAATTTAGATAAGGAACTTTTCAAAAAGATAAACATACACCGATTTTGCAGTTTTCCAGGAGATTTTATTTTTTAACGTGGAATAATAGTCTTACATCAGAAACGTGTTACGAATAGAAAGTTCAGCTTTGAAATAGAAAATGCAGGTAAAAATAAATCCAAAAGTTCATTTGTTTATTTTTTCATATAAAGATTCTTTGCATATAAAAAGCAATGGTAAAACATCACGGTTTTCTGGTTTTTCCTTTTACTTATTTGCATTTCCCCTACTATTCCCCCTACTACTCCCCTGCATTCCCCTACTACTCCCCTACATTTCCCCTAGCCTGCTATTCTGCTTAACGATGCTAAAAAGCTGATAATATTCTTTTTCATCAATTTTGATTCACTCTACCACCTTAATGCATAATATGACTGGTCGACAATTTATTCTATTTTGATGGTATGTTTTATGTCAGTCTTATTTATTGTTTAACAGTCTCTTACGCTAGTTTTACAAGAATTCAAATATTTTAACTACATGTTTATTTCGATTTTGCAGCGAAAAAGAAAGGGAAGATGAAGGGATGATATGACCGAAACTTATCACTAATAGTATCACTTATTTCTTCTTTAAATTTTCACACTTGAAACAATTTCACTTGTGTTACATTGCACGTAAGAGAAAAAAAATGTATTGAAGTGAAAACAAAAATGTATCAAAGTGCAAACAAAAAAGTACTAAAGTAAAAACAAAAATGTAGTCCCCCTCTTACACAATAAATGCTGCACATTTTGGGGTTTAATGTTACTCTTCACTTTCATAATGACAGTGTGAACCAGAAATATTCCCAAGAATCATGTGGGAGTAGATATCAATTTACATATTGATGCATTTTTAAAGTTTCTTTTATATAATAATACATTTAAAAATACAAAAAACTGAAAGCTATTAAAGTAGAAGAAATGCATTAAACTGAAAACTTAAACGTATTAAAGCCAAAAACAGTGAAAACTAGATCTAAATTGCATGGGCAACGTGAGGTGTTGCGGCAACCTCTGTTCGGCTTCGCCGAGTAAAGTGCTGCTAGAGCAGCACTTTGGTATTTTTCCTCGTTTCGATTAAACACTGAAGTTGTTAATCTGTAAGGATCTTAAAAAAAAAATACTAGCTACAACAACTCACAAAATTTGCAAACTTTTCATTGCATCTATCAAAAGTTGCATATGCCTCATCGCTGAAGATGATTGTAGCCTAACAGCCGATTATTACTTACAAGTCCCCTATATGTCTTACCACTGGAACCAAATTGGTCTTGCCATCAAATACGCCGGAAACAAATAATAGGTATACCAACTATCAAAAGTTGCGAACCTCTCATTTCCGAAGATGATTATGAGCTACAGCCGACTGTTGCTGGAAACTCCCCTATATGTCTATGTACCTCACTACTGAAGTTGTCAAACCCTTTAAATTTTTAAACTGGTATATCTAATGAAGGAATTTTTCTACCAAAAAATAGGTGAAATATACTTTGATCAGCTCATCAAGAGCTATAGACTGCCGTCGAAAAAAAATTTATCTGTGTATTTAGTTCAAAAGTTGACTTTTTTGCCGTAGGCCAAGTTTCTAACGTCATCACTTAGAAAGGAGCAGAGGATAAGCTCTAATTTCTTTAGCAATGAGAGAACTTTTAAAGTTTAAGAGGCACATCTGATACCATTTCTGTATTGGCCTATTTTTCGTTTCAGTGTGTACCTTACTACTGAAGTTGTCAACCCCTTTAATCTTTCAAAGTAATATATCTCATGAAAGAATTTCTCTACCAAAAAATTCATGATATATACTTTTATCAGTTCATCAAGAGCTATCGACTGCCGTCGAAAAAAAAAAATCTATCTTCAAAAGTTGACTGTTTTGCCGTAGGCCAAGTTTCTAACGTCATCACTTAGGAAGAAGCAAAGGATAAACTCTAATTTCCATGGCAATGAGAGAACTTTTAAAGTTTAAGAGGTATATCTGATACCATTTCTCTAAAGAAATTCCAAGTGCAAAAAACTGAATGATAAACTCACCTGAAATCACGAACAGAAATGGGTAGAAGCAATAGATTTTTGGCCCCAGGCAAGACTTCTACGAAGCTTTCCAAAATACAAAGTCTTATTCATCAATTCGGCCTAAGGTCCACACTTTTTGTAAAAACGGCAGAGCTTAAACCCTTACCACTTTCTAGGAATAAGCTGAAATCTGGGTGCTAGAAAAAAAAACTTGACAAAACCAAAGTGTTGCTCTCGCAACGCAATTAAATTAGGTTGTTCGAATTGGCTAAGTGGCAACTTATTCGACCGTATCATATAATTCTTGAATAATATATATATATAAGATAATATACTCGAACGCATATGACTATGTCAGATAATATACTCAACCATATTAAATATTATAAACTTATCTTATGAAGTTTTAGGGAACCATTACGGACTCGATTTTTAATTTCCAAAAAATATTTATGTGCAGCTCTCTCAGATTTTCGTAGTAGCAGGTGCCACTGTAAAATTAAAAAAAAAAAGTATTGTGAAAATTCAGCAACAAAGGCAAGATCTTCAATACCATCGTTGAAGATCTTTTGAGGGTGTAAGTAAGTAAGTAAGTAGTAAGTAAGACGGCACTAGACCCTTAAGGTCCAAACCGGCGACCGGCGGTGATGATCTCCGTTTCATGGCCCTACAGCCAGGAAGTGCAATGGGGGATTGGGGGCCGACCATCCTGTGCTTTCACACACCCTTCCTGCTTACCTTCCCCAGATTTCTCCAGGTACCCATTTAGAGCTGGGTCGACTCTGGCTGAGCTTACAGAGTCACGCCACTGACCCCCGTCCCAAACTAAATAACTGGTCACAACTGGGATTGAACCCATGCCCTTGGACACAGAACTTGTTTTAGGCATTTTATTAGATTGTTAGTTCTTATGTGTTTATGGACGAAAAGTATTACTGATTTACTAATTAGTTCGTTTATTTGTTTTAATGGCTCAACATATTAAATACTGATTGACCCGTACTACTGCCCTAAAAGCTTCATAAATTTGACACAACTAAATCATATATGTCGAAAATTATAGTCTTCAGATAAAAAATTACTTATTTACTAATTGAGCGAAATTTACAGTATAGATAACAACGTAATACTCCTCTGACACAAGTATTGGGTTTGGGCCAAACCCAATTTTTATCCCGATTCATTGCGTTAATCGTTGGTTTTATCCTCCGTGACCAACTTGAGTGTTCTCTAAGAAAAAGTTTCCCCCAGTCTAGGTTTGTCTCCAGTATATTATCTTATATAGATTGATGGTATTAATCGCCGGCTTGTTCGGTAATATTACCTGTTACCATATCAGGTATACCTTTTCCCGTAAAATCAAGTCTATCATACCATACTGAACTGAATTTCTTGAAAAAAAAAACAAGAAATATATAAGTGTTTAACAAGTACAACGGTGTTCTCAATACAACAAGAACAAAAAAGAAAAGAAAAACACTTTAATGTAGTGTCCCGTAAGGCTCCATTGCCAGTAAAATAATACACTCACGTCAGCAAATTATATACTACTGTTCAGTTCTAGTCATATACTGAACATTATCATGTATCGTGTAGTTAATGTCACATAGTTAATTATATAGGCATTATCATGTCTTGAGACATTGTTGAGATATTTTATTGGCGACCAGCAACGTGACTTTTGATTTAGTTATAAATTGAAATCAACTGTCACAAGTTTTCGTAGTCACAATCGTCGCTATATTCTTAAGCATAGGACATAAATTATACCCCTTATACTCTATACCCTATCAAAAGTAATAGTAAGAGCAATAGCGATTAGAGATTATTAGGAATGAGATTATTATATAAGATTAGAGGATAAGGGATTAATTATATAATCATGCATCATATAATTAACCATATAAGAATTATGACATAGTTAATATCACGTCTTTTCATATTAGATCGTCGCGAAGCTGCCCCACGGTTTGTCATCCGTCCAACAACAGCATTTGCTTTCGAAGGTCAATCTGCACGTTTCTATACACGTATAATCGCAACGGCCGCAGTCACAGTTTTCTGGTACCATAATAATTCAGAACTGAAGCAAAGTGTAAAGTTCATGAAGAGGTATGCAGGCGATGATTACACCTTTATCATTAACAGAGTGAAACTTGATGACAGAGGAGAATATATTATTCGAGCTGAAAATCATTTTGGTGCCAGAGAAGAGCCTGTTTTCCTGAATGTCCAACGTAAGTGATAACAAAATTAAATATTACAAAAGAATCTTCATTTTATGAAGATTCCAAACATGTAAAATTCGCTAAATTTGGATTTACTCATAAAAAGTTACGAGCCAAAGCAAATTTGCATAATTTAAGAAAAAGGGAAAAGCAAATTAGTAAATTCGTATCGCTCGATTAGTTTCATTACTTCAACGTATGTGATAGCCTCGTCAATCCCTGAAACGGCATTAACAAGATCCTGTATCATACCTTGGTCTGCTCCCTCAAATCGACATCATTTCCTTGGGTATTTTCAAAATATTCACATGGAAGGTCAGATTGGCCCATTTCAACAGTTTCAGTTTAAATTTTGAAAATGTTCAAATTTTAAATTTTGAAGTAACATAGAAAATTTTCAAAATATTCACCTGAAAAGGTCAGTAGGCTCAGATTGGCCCATTTCAACAGTTTCAGTTTGAAATTTTGAAAATGTTCAAATTTGAAATTTTTAAATAATTTTGAAATGTTCACCTGGAATGTCTATAGACATTTCAACGGTTTCAATTTGAAATTTGACAGTTTTGATAGCCCATTTCAACAGTTTCAATTTGAAATTTTGAAAATATTCGAATATTAAATTTTGAAATAACTTAGAAAATTTTCAAAATATTCACCTGAAAAGGTCAGTAGACTCAGATTAGCCCATTTCAACAGTTTCAGTTTGAAATTTTGATATAATTTTGAAATTTTTGAGATATTCACCAGGAAGGTCAGTAGACTCAGATTGGCCCATTTCAACAGTTTCAATTTGAAATTTTGAACTATTGATAATTCAACAGTAAGTGATAATTCATAAACGACAATTATTTTTGTCAGTGTTGTAGCATTTAGTGAAAGTCCTTTCCTTCTATATTATACCAGATAAGTGTATTAGAGCAATTAGTGCTGACTACTGGAACATTTTTGCCGCAGTTAGGTTATGAGGCGATGCAAGTGGCTAGTTTTTGTATAATATAGAATTAATCGGGGTTGTGTCCTATCCCTTTTTATATTGGAGTTTTTCCTAACTCCAGGTTAGGGGCTATGTACAAATCTGCTTATAAAGTCACTTCCATCGTCAGTACAAATTTTGTTTTATATTAAAATTTTTACGTTTTATATCATAATAATTTATAGATTTTGTATTATGGTTATAATACTGAAATGTCATTTATTGCACTTATTATCTTATGTTTTTACTTTATACTAATAAATTAATATTAAAATATTTACCTTGACTTGTCCATCCCACCGCCTTTACAATATGGTGCACTCAATCATGTTTTGATAGCATTGAGCCCAAAATGTTGTGTTAGGGTTAACACATGCTAAAACTTAAACTTGGTCAATTTAAAGCTTCTTTTTAAATGTTTGACTCTTTAATGAAGAAATTAAACACCAATTTTTTAATTTAGTAAAAATATGCTCTACCTACTACTTATATATAGGTGGAAACAAAATAAAATCAAAAATATGCACAAGAGCAAGAGGTATACTATATAGCTTCAGAGTCAATACACCCGGGAAAGTTTCTGTTTCGCTTTTTCGTGTTCTTTCTTTAACTATTTTTGGCTTTAAATTTATTTTAAATTTAGTCACTTAAACTTGTTTTGGAAGATTCCTTCAAAATTAATTTTAAGCTAGATTTTTTGTTTTACCTAATTAGCGTATTAAGCTTTTTAGATTAAATTCTATTTTTCCTCCTTCTTCAGCTCTTCCCAAAGAAATTCCAAAATACCGAAGTGAGAGCACACCAGTCAGACGAAGACAAGGCTTTTCCTATCAACTTTGGCAAGAAGAAAAAGATGCAATACCTGTATTTACTTTCCTGTTACGTCCAAGAGTTATTCAAATCGGCGGAAACTGTAAATTACTTTGTTGTTTAAGTGGAAAGCCCACTCCCACGGTAAGTGAATAAAAAATCACTATTTCAAAAGTGGGGGAGGGGATCACCCTGTTTGAGCCTTCCCAATTGCTCAAAATGTTTTCCTAGCTCTTAAACTGATCATAAAATGCAGATAATAAAAACCTTTAACCCTACAAATAAGAATTCTTTTGGTAGACTAAAAATTAGGACCAAAAAAAATTGGTACATTAAAATTATTTTTATATTAAACAGTCCCTATTTAAATTTACACATCGACAAATTTGAAATAAAAGATTTGAAAAGATCAGAGGATACTTCGCTGGAGTAAGATGATAAGAAATAACATATTTTCTTGAAGTCCCTTTAATGTGGCCAAAGCACGAGTTTCATAAAGGATTGATTACTGTTGGCCAAGACTTAAATTTTGTTATTAGACTGTTTCAAGATGATATATTTAGTGAAGATGTTGTTTCATTATAATTCTTTAATAGGCACAATCAGGGCCACGTCTGGGGGAGGATGCGTGTTACTCAGTTTGGATTTTCAACAAAATGTAGTCATAGCCAAACGAATTGGTAATTTGTTTCTTGGGCTTGGATGGCTTAAAGTTGCAACTACAGATACTGTTTTTGTTTCCGAAAAATATATTTTTTTAAAAATTGAATTTAAAAGGTTAAAAATACAATATATTCAAGAAATTAACTTAAAATTTAATTAAAAGCTAATAAAAAGTAAAATTAAGTCTAGAAAAACTTAATCTATCAAAATGCTATAATAAATTAATATATTGAAAATGATTACATTATTTCGTAATATTTTAGTTGGAAACTAAACTTTTTTACTTAACCTTTTTTAGCTGAATTCCTTTCTCTGAATCTATTTTGATGTGTTTTTTTTATTGTTTTTTAAAGTGTTCTTTTTATATACATAAAAATTTTTTTGTTCAAGTTTATATCTTACTACTCGCTGGCTGAAAATCATCCTCGTTTGATTTCATCTTTTTGTGAATAATTTTTTTTTGTTCTTTTTTTTTTATCGTACGTCTAATTTTTAAGTTTAAATATTAAGATGAATAAAAATAACAGAACAGTGTTTTAATTTAGTATAATTAGTGCTACTCAGCTTATTCTTGTTAGTACCCAAAAATTAGTTAGTACCCAAAAAATTTTGTTAGTACCCAAAAAATTTTGCATAATTAGTGCTACTCAGCTTATTCTTGTTAGTACCCAAAAATATTTAATTTTATCTGTGTCATGATATTATATATTCCTCTTGATCATGGAATTCCGTAAATTATTTTTGTTTTGACGTGCGTGTTATTTGTCAATTATGCCAAGTCAATGCACCCATTAAGCATGTTTTTATGGGATTATAGGATTAAAATTTATATGATTATATGAAAGCATATATGATTGTATGAAGATTTATATGAAACTTGAAAAACGAAAAATTTATGTAATAATTTATATGATTACATGAAATTTTATATGAAAACAAAATATTAAAAATTTATGTGAAAATTCATATGAACTTAAAAAATTTATATGAAATATGACGTATCAAACCAAGAAAGAAAAGGGTATTTGAGAAAATGAGGATTTTGTCAGCCAGTGGCAAAATATAAAGGCGAAAAACAAGCAAATATTTTGACAAGGACCTCCGCCAAGTCGTCTTCAGTGCTCAAAAAAAGAAGAAGGAAAAAAACCACAAACAAGATCTAACCAGTGTGGTCTTAGAATATATTTATGAAAATATGAAGATTTATATAAAAAATAAAATATGAAAAATATTTATGAAAATTTATATGAAAAATAAAATATGGAAAATTTGAACGAAAATTTATATGATTCCAGGATTAAAAGTTTTATAAGATTAAAACAAATACTAGCTCTTTTGTCATTACATCGCTGCCAAGTATAACCATTATGAGATTTAATTTTTACTGCTAAAATTTATTGATGTTACAGGTAAAATGGTACAAAGAGAAACAAGAGCTAAATAAATGTGAATACCCTCACACACTCTGATGGTGTTGTTACTTGTGAAATTGAATCTCTCCTTTCGTGCAATAGGTTATAACGTTGAAATTATTGCCCGAATAATAATATTAGAAAGGCTTTCATAGTCCACCTGCCTAGTGCTCCATTCCATTGAGGGGCAATCCCTTTCGAATCCTAATGCGGAAAAATTTACAAACAAATTTAATTTTACTGATTTGATTTGTTGATGTTACAGGTAAAATGGTACAAAGAGAAACAAGAGCTAAATAAATATGAATACCCTCACACACTCTGATGGTGTTGTTACTTGTGAAATTGAATCTCTCCTTGCGTGCAATACGTTATAACGTTGAAATTATTGCCCGAATAATAATATCAGAACGACTTTCATAGTCCACCTGCCTAGTGCTCCATTCCGTTGAGGGGCAATCCCTTTCGAATCCTAATGCGGAAAAATTTACAAACAAATTTAATTTTTATTGATTTGATTTGTTGATGTTACAGGTAAAATGGTACAAAGAGAAACAAGAGCTAAATAAATATGAATACCCTCACACACTCTGATGGTGTTGTTACTTGTGAAATTGAATCTCTCCTTGCGTGCAATACGTTATAACGTTGAAATTATTGCCCGAATAATAATATTAGAAAGGCTTTCATAGTCCACCTGCCTAGTGCTCCATTCCATTGAGGGGCAATCCCTTTCGAATCCTAATGCGGAAAGATTTACAAACAAATTTAATTTTTATTGATTTGATTTGTTGATGTTACAGGTAAAATGGTACAAAGAGAAACAAGAGCTAAATAAATATGAATACCCTCACACACTCTGATGGTGTTGTTACTTGTGAAATTGAATCTCTCCTTGCGTGCAATACGTTATAACGTTGAAATTATTGCCCGAATAATAATATTAGAAAGGCTTTCATAGTCCACCTGCCTAGTGCTCCATTCCATTGAGGGGCAATCCCTTTCGAATCCTAATGCGGAAAGATTTACAAACAAATTTAATTTTTATTGATTTGATTTGTTGATGTTACAGGTAAAATGGTACAAAGAGAAACAAGAGCTAAATAAATATGAATACCCTCACACACTCTGATGGTGTTGTTACTTGTGAAATTGAATCTCTCCTTGCGTGCAATACGTTATAACGTTGAAATTATTGCCCGAATAATAATATTAGAAAGGCTTTCATAGTCCACCTGCCTAGTGCTCCATTCCATTGAGGGGCAATCCCTTTCGAATCCTAATGCGGAAAGATTTACAAACAAATTTAATTTTTATTGATTTGATTTGTTGATGTTACAGGTAAAATGGTACAAAGAGAAACAAGAGCTAAATAAATATGAATACCCTCACACACTCTGATGGTGTTGTTACTTGTGAAATTGAATCACTCCTTGCGTGCAATACGTTATAACGTTGAAATTATTGCCCAAATAATAATATTAGAAAGGCTTTCATAGTCCACCTGCCTAGTGCTCCATTCCGTTGAGGGGCAATCCCTTTCGAATCCTAATGCGGAAAGATTTACAAACAAATTTAATTTTTATTGATTTGATTTGTTGATGTTACAGGTAAAATGGTACAAAGAGAAACAAGAGCTAAATAAATATGAATACCCTCACACACTCTGATGGTGTTGTTACTTGTGAAATTGAATCACTCCTTGCGTGCAATACGTTATAACGTTGAAATTATTGCCCAAATAATAATATTAGAAAGGCTTTCATAGTCCACCTGCCTAGTGCTCCATTCCGTTGAGGGGCAATCCCTTTCGAATCCTAATGCGGAAAAATTTACAAACAAATTTAATTTTTACTGATTTGATTTGTTGATGTTACAGGTAAAATGGTACAAAGAGAAACAAGAGCTAAGTAAATATGAATACACTCAGACACACTGTGATGGTGTTGTTACATGTGAAATTGCCAACTGTAAAGTTTCAGATTCTGGTAAATATAGATGTGTTGCCACTAACAAACACGGCGAAGATGAAACTTCATGTGTTGTGATTGTCGAAGGTGAGTCATTCATTTCAAATTTTTGGCGGATTCAGAATCACGTTTCTACTTTAGTACTGGATTTGAATTTTTGCGTGGATGCAGGGTCTCATTTTCATAGCACTAAATACTTAAAAAGCTAAGTATCATAAAGGGTTTTATGGCGTATTATTAACAACAAAAGAGGGATCTAAATTAAGTAAAGAGGATCGAAACACAGGGTAGAAGGGGCTGTATTTTGAATTTGTTAAGATTTTATAGGATAGTTTCTTAAAAATGTTGATTTCTTAGATTCCATGACAATAATAAATTGTAGTTTGTGTGTGTTTTCATTGGGGGGGGGGCAAAAGTCTTCAATTTTAGACAGAACTCCAAGATATGTAATATCCGTAGTTTTGACGTTGCCAAATAACCGACGTTTGCAATAACCGACGTTTTTACGTTAAAAAATAACCGACAATTTCCAGTTGGAGTTCTAAGGCTATCCTAGTACGTCAATGATAGAGATACTAACGTCGGTTATAGATGAGGTGTTTTTGTTTACTAGCCTATTCAGGATAAATTATAGTTATTTTTTTTAATCTTGTGTTTTCTTGGTTTTCAGATATTTTGCTTTGTAAGCAAAGGCTTGTCCACCCTATCTTTTCCGGGTTGAAGTTTTTTCAAACTTTGACTGGTTTATTTTCCTTCGAATTCTTTTTTCTTTTTAAAATGGCCAAGTTTTTTGTAAAATCCAAATACACAAAATTTATAGTGTGTGTTATTTTATACCGTAAATGTGCCCCATGCTTTTCCAAAAAAGGGTAGAAAGCGTAAAAAAGTTTTATTTAAAAGCAACTGAATAAAAAAGGGAAAAATTTCTTATTAAAAAGGTTAAAAATTTAACCTTTCAGAAAAATTTGATATTTTTTTTGTACAAACGCCAAACAAAGATGATATTGTCCAAATTAGTAGGTTTTCCAACAAGGTAATGGCAACCCTTCACGCATCCTCTAGGGCAAGATATACTCTGTTTCCACCCAACACCTTCGCCATCAACAATGGCGTAGTTCCATCATGGAACTAGGGGGTAGGCCAAAAACATTTTTTTAATTCTCTGGAGGGAAGTTTTATCGTTTTTTCGATTTCTTTTTCAAAAATACCAAAAACGAAAAAATCTTCTTTTCAATTAAACCGCTAGAAAAAGGTTTTTATGGCATTTGGTATTAACCAAGTGACATATAGAAATCGCAAATTCTGTCGGTCTGTTGGTCTGTCGGTCCCGGTTTTGCTACTTTAGGCACTTCCAGGTAAGCTAGGACGATGAAATTTGGCAGGCGTATCAGGGACCGGACCAGGTTGAATTAGAAATAGTCGTTTTTGCCATTTGACCATATGGGGAGGGGGGAACGGGGGGCCGGTTAATTCGGAAAGGATAGAAAAAATGAAGTATTTTTAACTTACAAACGGTTGATCAGATCTTAATGAAATTTGATTTTTGGAAGGAAATCGTGTCTCAGAACTATTATTTTAAATCCCGACCGGATCTGGTGACATCTGGATCCAGATCATGTGGGGGAGAGTTGGGAGGGGGAAACCTAAAATCTTGGAAAACACTTTGAGTAAAGGATCGGGATGACACTTTGTGAGAAAAATAAGCACAAGTCCTAGATACATGATTGATCTAACCGGAACGGATCCGCTCTCTTTGGGGTAGTTGGGGGGGGGGGGGTTAATTCTGAAAAATTAGAAAAAAAGAGGTATTTTTAACTTACGAACGGGTGATCGGATCTCAATGAAATTTGATATTTAGAAGGATATCGTGTCTCAAAGCTCTTATTTCAAATCTGACCGGATCTGGTGACATTGGGGGGAGTTTGGGGGGAACCTAAAATCATGGAAAACGCTTAGATTGGATGGATCGGGATGAAACTTGGTGGGAAAAATAAGCAAAAGTCTTAGATACGTGATTGACATAATTGGAACGGATCCGCTCTATTGGGGGGGGAGGAGGGTTAATTCTGAAAAATTAGAAAAATTACGTATTTTTAACTAAGGAAGGAGTGATCAGATCTTCATGAAACCTCATATTTAGAAGGACCTCGTAACTCAGATCTCTTTTTTAAATCTCAAATGGATCCAGAGTCATTGGGGGGGGAGTTGGGGGGGGGCCGGAAATCTTAGAAAATACTTAAAGAGGAGAGATCACGATGAAACTGGATGGGAAGAACAAAAAACTGTCTAAGATATGTGACTGACATAACAGGACCAGATCTGCTCTCTTTGGTGGAGTTGGGGGGGGGTAATTCGGAAAAATGAGGTATTTGTAACTTTCGAACGGGTCACCAGATCTTAATAAAATTTGATATTTAGAAGGATCTAATGCTTTAAAGCTCTAATTTTAAATTCCAACCATATCCTGTGACATTGGGGGGAGTTGGAGAGGGAAACCGGAATTCTTGGAAAACGTGAAAATTGGGGTATTTTTATCTTACGAATAGGTGATCGGATCTTAATGAAACTTGATATATATAGAAGGATCTTATGTCTCAGATGCTCCATTTTCGACTCGAATTGGATCCGGGGACATAGGGGGCTGGAGGAGGGAAACAGAAATCTTGGAAAACACTTGGAGTGGAGGAATCGGGATGAAGCTTGGTGGATAGAATAAGCAAACGTCACTGATACGTGATTGACGTAACCGTACTGGATTCGCTCTCTTTTGGGGAGTTGGGGGGAGGGGTTCAGTGATTTGGTGAGTTTGGTGCTTCTGGACGTGCTAGGATGATGAAAATTGGTAGGCGTGTCAGGGACCTGCACAAATTGACTTGATAAAGTCGTTTTCCCAAATTCGACCATCTGGGGGGGGGGGGCTAAAGGGAGAGGAAAAATTAGAAGAAAATGAGGTATTTATAACTTACGAGTGGGTGATCGGATCTTAATGAATTTTGATATTTAGAAGGACATCATGACTCAGAGCTCTTATTTTAAATCCTGACCGGTATTAAGCCTCTGATTTTCCTTTTAAATCAATCTATTGATTCTTAGAATTTTTTAGAGCTCATACCATATGAGCTCTTGGCTCTTAGCTCTTCTTGCCTCGTCACAAGTGCCATATGAGCTCTTAGCTGTTGTTTAAATCTAGGTGATATGGGTAGAAAAATTCTGGATTGAAAATGCCCCTTCGCCTCAATTTACACCACTGGTAATGAAATATGCCACTTGATAATAATGCAAGTTATGTTTCGACATTTTTAAAGGTTTATTTTAAAGTGTTTCTTAGTTAATATAGATAATATAGATTAGTCACATAAAGGCTAATCCCAGGAAGGGAATTCACACCCAGATATCTTTTAGACCCAAAAAATTTACAACCAAAGATATAATCTCTTTACTATTTTGATTTGCCAAAATTTCAATCGATATATTTAAAAAAATGTAGCAGCGAATAGCATGTTACCTTGCTAACAGTGGGGTGGGCGATTGTGCTTTTTGAGTAAAAGTAACAGACAAACGGTATTTTTCAACAAAATCACCGAAAAACGCATCATTAAAGTATGGAGGGGGCAAAAGCTCCATCCAATCAGCCCTCCAATTGACACCTTTGTGTGATAAGACCCAAAATCCCTTCAGTGAGCCCTTAGACATAATGACTTAAGAAGAAAAGAGGCTGACTATTGTGTGTAAAACTTATATTGGACCATGAGAGGCAGGATACTTGTGGTTTCTGTTTAGAGACAGAAAAGGGAATTTTTGTGTAAGAAACGTCTAATAATGCATGAATTTTTACCGCAGCGTTTGAATAATATTTTTTGCAGAATATAATTTAATCCTTTTTTCTTCAGATTGCTCCTTACTACCAATACTTTCCAACGGTAATTTACATGCCGTGTGTTTCTTTTAATCTTAAGGACGGCTCAGACGGCGTTCGTAAAGTCGTTTGCAAGGTTTGTAAAGTTGCTTCGTTAACTTTCCGTAAACCTTTACGTGAGCAAGCATTAAAGTTAAACTTTAGTTAACTTTTTCCGTAAAGTTAATAAAGTTGACCAATAGGGAAAGAGTTCCAGACAAATTTTAAACAAATTTGGAAATGTGGAATCAGGAAACTGAAGATATGCTGATTTCTCTTGCCCGAGAAAAGTCTGTAATATACCAGTCTTCTCAAGGAAAATGCATTCTCTGAAATATGAAATGCTTCAGAAATTTGATTAGTTTGCTGCTCAAAACGCGCGTAAAGTACAAGGTTCATATGAGCGGTGAGAACTTTACGGAAACACACTTTGCGAACGACTTTACGAACTTTACGAACGCCTCTGAGCCGTCCATTATATGCACATTTATTTTTAAGCTGTTGCATGTATTCTACTTTATTTTACTCTTTGTTAGATGGATCTGCTGCTCAAGCTGAGATGGTTAAACAAATTCTCACTGCTGGAGGTATGACTAACTTTCTCTTCGAGTTTATGTAATTGTCCAACCCTGTTCTGTTGTTCTTTTTATCACAAGGCTGCCTAATAACTTTTATAGAGATTATCATTTCAACCAGAGAGTGGAAAGTCGTTTTTTTCTCATTAAATTTAGTGAAAGGTGAACTTAAAGAGGAAGCAGATCTCTAAGCCTACATCAAATACATTCCAGTACCAAAATTAAATTTAAAATTTACTCTTCGGGCAGGTCTTTCAGTTTTGTTTGGACACGGTTGCCATGTAGCAATAGATCTTTGCTTCTATCATGTATATGTTATTTAAAAAAAAATCCGTGTAAGTAACAAATTTAGAAATTTAAAAGGATGGATTTTAGGAGGGTGCAAGTTTTGTTCCTGGATTTGACAGTAATCCTGGTAGTTATAATATATTTAGTAACAGATGCATTTTGTTATCAAACTGAGAATTCAGAGTTAGGAGAGGTAATGTATTGAGAAAAATTATAATAAACAACTTTAAAATCTAGGCAAGTCACTCGATAACGCACATGTAATTATAGATAAAGCTGGAAAATCAGCCATAATTTGCAATAAAATAGCAAATTCAACATATCAGGGAGCCTCCTACTTGACTTCCAAACCACTTACTTAAGATAAAAAGAGATTTTTTGCTGTTCCTTCAAACTAATGGTTTTGAAAACATTTTACCGTTCTATTATTTATGTGTAATTTGCTTCCCTGGCATGGTAGTTTCGATATAAGTATTGTCAACAGTCGTACCGACACTTGCATTATTCTTTATTTATTTAGTAGCTCTGATTCTTTGTACTATAGCCCCCTATCGTTCGTAAAAAAAAACGCTTCTCAAATTCCTTTGTGCCCTTTCCTTCTCAAGTAAATATTGCCTCTGCAAATTCCTGCTCAATTCCTCTTTGCCTTTTCCTTCTCAAGCAAATTTTGCTTCTCAGCAAATTCCTTCGAAAATTTCTTTGTGCATTTTCCTTCTTAAGCAATTTTTTTTCTCGACAAATTCTATCCACAATTTCTTTGTGCCGTTTCCTTCTCAAGCAGATTTTATTTCTCAGCAAATTCTTTCGAAAATTTCTTTGTCCCCTTTCCTTCTCAAGCAAATTTTGCTTCTCAGCAAATTCCTTCGAAAATTACTTTGTGCCTTTTCCTTCTTAAGCAAGTTCTTTTTCTCGGCAAATTCTATCGACAATTTTTTTGTGCCGTTTCCTTCTCAAGCAGATTTTGTTTCTCAGCAAATTCTTTCGAAAATTCCTTTATGCTTTTTCCTTCTCAAGCAAATTTTATTTCTCTGCAAATTCCTTCGAAAATTCCTTTTTGCCTTTTCCTTCTCAAGCAAATTTTGCTTCTCAGCAAATTTCTTTGAAAATTTCTTTGTGCCTTTTCCTTCTTAAGCAAATTTTTTTCTCGGCAAATTCTATCGACAATTTCTTTGTGCCGTTTCCTTCTCAAGCAGATTTTGTTTCTCAGCAAATTCCTTCGAAAATTCCTTTTTGCCTTTTCCTTCTCAAGCAAATTTTGCTTCTCAGCAAATTTCTTCGAAAATTTCTTTGTGCCTTTTCCTTCTTAAGCAAATTTTTTTCTCGGCAAATTCTATCGACAATTTCTTTGTGCCGTTTCCTTCTCAAGCAGATTTTGTTTCTCAGCAAATTCTTTCGAAAATTCCTTTGTCCCTTTTCCTTCTCAAGCAAATTTTGCTTCTCAGCAAATTCCTTCGAAAATTTCTTAGTGTCTTTCCCTTCTTAAGCAATTTTTTTTTTCTCAGCAAATTCTATCGACAATTTTTTTGTGCCGTTTCCTTCTCAAGCAGGTTTTGTTTCTGAGCAAATTCTTTCGAAAATTCCTGTGCTTTTTCCTTCTCAAGAAACTTTTGTTTCTCTGCAAATTCCTTCGAAAATTCCTTTTTGCCTTTTCCTTCTCAAGCAAATTTTGCTTCTCAGCAAATTTCTTCGAAAATTTCTTTGTGCCTTTTCCTTCTTAAGCAAATTTTTTTCTGGGCAAATTCTATCGACAATTGCTGTTACCCGTTCCTTCTCAAGCAGATTTTGTTTCTCAGCAAATTCTTTCGAAAATTCCTTTATGCTTTTTCCTTCTCAAGCAAATTTTGTTTCTCTGCAAATTCCTTCGAAAATTTCTATTTGCCTTTTCCTTCTCAAGCAAATTTTGCTTCTCAGCAAATTTCTTCGAAAATTTCTTTGTGCCTTTTCCTTCTTAAGCAAATTTTTTTCTGGGCAAATTCTATCGACAATTTCTGTGTCCCGCTCCTTCTCAAGCAGATTTTGTTTCTCAGCAAATTCTTTCGAAAATTCCTTTATGCTTTTTCCTTCTCAATCAAATTTGTTTCTCTGCAAATTCCTTCGAAAATTCCTATTTGCCTTTTCCTTCTCAAGCAAATTTTGCTTCTCAGCAAATTTCTTCGAAAATTTCTTTGTGACTTTTCCGACAATTTCTTTGTGTCGTTTCCTTCTCAAGCAGATTTTGTTTCTCAGCAAATTCTTTTGAAAATTCCTTTGTCCCTCTTCCTTCTGAAGCAAATTTTGCTTCTCAGCAAATTCCTTCGAAAATTTCTTTGTGTTTTTCCCTTCTTAAGCAATTTTTTTTTCTCGGCAAATTCTACCGACAATTTTTTGTGCCGTTTCCTTCTCAAGCAGATTTTGTTTCTGAGAAAATTCCTTCGAAAATTCCTTTTTGTCTTTTCCTTCTCAAGCAAATTTTGCTTCTCAGCTAATTTCTTCGAAAATTTCTTTGTGCCTTTTCCTTCTTAAGCAAATTTTTTTCTGGGCAAATTCTATCGACAATTGCTGTTACCCGTTCCTTCTCAAGCAGATTTTGTTTCTCAGCAAATTCTTTCGAAAATTCCTTTATGCTTTTTCCTTCTCAAGCAAATTTTGTTTCTCTGCAAATTCCTTCGAAAATTCCTATTTGCCTTTTCCTTCTCAAGCAAATTTTGCTTCTCAGCAAATTTCTTCGAAAATTTCTTTGTGCCTTTTCCTTCTTAAGCAAATTTTTTTCTGGGCAAATTCTATCGACAATTTCTGTGTCCCGCTCCTTCTCAAGCAGATTTTGTTTCTCAGCAAATTCTTTCGAAAATTCCTTTATGCTTTTTCCTTCTCAATCAAATTTGTTTCTCTGCAAATTCCTTCGAAAATTCCTATTTGCCTTTTCCTTCTCAAGCAAATTTTGCTTCTCAGCAAATTTCTTCGAAAATTTCTTTGTGACTTTTCCTTCTTAAGCAAATTTTTTTCTCGGCAAATTCTATCGACAATTTCTTTGTGTCGTTTCCTTCTCAAGCAGATTTTGTTTCTCAGCAAATTCTTTTGAAAATTCCTTTGTCCCTCTTCCTTCTCAAGCAAATTTTGCTTCTCAGCAAATTCCTTCGAAAATTTCTTTGTGTTTTTCCCTTCTTAAGCAATTTTTTTTTCTCGGCAAATTCTACCGACAATTTTTTTGTGCCGTTTCCTTCTCAAGCAGATTTTGTTTCTGAGCAAATTCCTTCGAAAATTCCTTTTTGCCTTTTCCTTCTCAAGCAAATTTTGCTTCTCAGCAAATTTCTTCGAAAATTTCTTTGTGCTTTTTCCTTCTTAAGCAAATTTTTTTCTGTGCAAATTCTATCGACGATTTCTGTGTCCCGTTCCTTCTCAAGCAGATTTTGTTTCTCAGCAAATTCTTTCGAAAATTCCTTTATGCTTTTTCCTTCTCAAGCAAATTTTGTTTCTCAGCAAATTCCTTCGAAAATTTCTTTGTGTTTTTCCTTTCTTAAGCAATTTTTTTTCTCGGCAAATTCTATCGACAATTTTTTTTTGTGCCGTTTCCTTCTCAAGCAGATTTTGTTTCTCAGCAAATTCTTTCGAAAATTCCTGTGCTTTTTCCTTCTCAAGCAAGTTTTGTTTTTCTGCAAATTCCTTCGAAAATTCCTTTGTGCTTTTTCCTTCTCAAGTAAATTTTGCTTCTCTGCAAATTCGTTCGAAAATTCCTTCGTGCTTTTTCTTTCTCAAGCAAATTTCGCTTCTCTGCAAATTCCTTCGAAAATTCCTTTGTCCCTTTTCTTTCTCAAGCAAATTTTGCTTTTCGGCAAATTCCTTCTGAAATTCGATTGTACCTAATCCTCCCTCAGTGGTAGTCAATGCTAGACCATTGTTTTTTTATTTGTTGCTTTTTTATAAGTGTGATCGCTATTCAGTTACACAGCTTGTGTCAGTTAAATGGTTTTGATTCTGTGCTATAGAGATGCATGATACTACATGAAAGCATTAAGCATTTACTTTTTACATTCTGTGACAATAATAATTGCAAAAATAAACTAATATAGCGTCAATAATTTGAACTAAAGTCAATTTTTAATGGAACAGATCTCTACATGCAGTTATACATTTTTTTTTCTCGTAGCAAGTTTCAGGTTTAGAAAAAAATAGGGTAGTTACGAAAAAATAACCTAAAAAGAAAAAGCACTGAACAGTTTATAAAGGTCTATATTTCCTTTGAAGATTTAATGTACTTAGGATTCACAAATTATTAATGTTCAAGTTTTTATGGACGAAAATGCTGTCATATTAACTAATTAGTTTTTCTCATTTATTTTCAGGCTTTAATTTAATAACACTGATAAAATTTGATACTTCCCTACAAACTATAATTTTGAAACAGTCAAATGAAAAATCTTAAGAAATCGTGGTTGTCAAGTATAAATAGACCTAAGATAGGTCCAGGAGGGGAAGGGGGCAAAAAAAGTTCCAACTTTGATGTCCTTAGTACTTGAAGGGCAATTTGCCCAGCTAGAGACAATTTTGATCCGAAGCGTAAGGGAACCTATTATTCGCCCTAAAGAGTTTTTTTTTCATTTATCAATGTGATATCTGACTATTTAAGCAAAACATTTTCCTTGCATACCTGGTTTAAAATTGATGTTCTTTTCAGATCGCAGATACGTAGACGATCGTGCAACCAGACGTGGTTCTGGTGTTCCTTCAATCCGAGTCCAAGAATCATCTTACTCAAGTAGTAGTACAGTCATTGAACAAACCTCTTCGTCGTATAAGGTTAGTCAAACTAAATTAAAATAGATTCTTGAAAATTTGGAAACTGTGAATGAAGAAGGATCTTATTTGATTGTCAATTATAGCAATTGTTTGAGTTCAAAACCAAGGTTCAGTTTCCTTGATTTTTTGAAAATTTCTAGTTCAATCATGATTTAGTGTGAGGAAGGAACTACGGGAAAAATTCAATCCTAGACATGGTTCGACTGTTTACCTTGTGGAAGGGGCTAAATTTTTGGAGAATCTTCTCTCACTGGGTGCACTTTGTTGGAGGGAGTTCCCTAGTCCCTAATGCCTCAAATTTTTTGCCCTTGACTTCGTATATTATTTAGCCATTAAGTAACTGAAAAATGTGTTTGTATATAATTTTGAAGTTTTGTGGAGGCGGAAGATGGCTCAAACTCTCAGTCAGAACCCTTCTCTCTCTCCTTCTGTGAACGGATCTGAGTGCAACTACTGATGGTAAATCAATGAACATTGTGATTAATTTTTTAATTTGTAAACAAAAAAGCCCTTTTAAACACTGTCTATTTTTAATCGTCACCTAATTGTATGTTTATATGCTTTTTTGGTCCTGAAAAAATTGCAGAATTCAAAATAGTATCAAAAAATTGTCATTAATAGAAAATAAAATAAAGCCCCAGCAATTCCATAAGAATTCTATTAATTCTATCGTGGTACTTTTCCATTACCTTTTATTTAAACTTCAATCATAGCAAACTCATTAAAAAGATATTAATTGTATATCAAAAGATTTCAATACGTATCAAACATGCCTATGTATCAAACGGCTTAGGAATGGAGGCAATAATTGATTATTGATATTATCAGTGTCGTTCAGTCAAATTCTCGAAGTAGTCCATAAGAGAAGCTTTATAGTTTTAAATGAGTTAAATGAGGCTATTTGAATAGAACTAGAGTAAAATGAGAAAACAGGAAAGTAAAGTTAAAAATTAAAATAGAAAAATAAAAAAAAGGTAAAATAGAAAAATGTAGAGTATTTAGCTAGTAAAAAGAAATACCAATTACTCATGAACGTGTATATCTCTAAAATTATCTTGTTACAAGGGTTCTTGTTACAAACTTAAGTAGCCGAATTAAATTAAATTAAAATATATTTTCGAATTTAATCACTTAAGCAGCAAAATAAAATAGCCAGTATTTGCCAATCTCATAGCATGTTTCTCAAGTTATGCCAGTTCAGTAGAAGCTTCATCACTATTTAGTAATAGTAATAATATGTTGTAACAATAGTTAAAGTTTTAAATGATGAGGAGATTTATGAAATATTTGTAAGTAGAAGTAACAATCAAAATAGTAAAAACATAGGGGAAAAAAGAACAACTATAAAATGAAAGATGAGAATTTGAAAGAAAGTTTCCAGGAACAGTTGAACACTAAACTGGAGAGTCTAAAATTTGACAACGTGGAAGATTTGACAACGTATTCACAGTAAAAACTTGGGGAAAAGGCTATAAAATGAAAAGGTAAGCCAGGCCACCTTAATGGCATGATTGTAACAATAACAAAATGTGAAAACAACTAAGGTCAACTTCATGAATGAATATAACACAAAGACAATTGAAAATGAAAAAGAGAAAACCAAAAAACAATGCAATAAACCTTATTTAAAAGCTCATAGCTTGGTTCAGCCTGATTCTTAAATATATTTTGTATTTTTTCTTTAGTTTACAGTAAGTAAGTTTACAGTAGATGTAACCTAGTTTTACCCTTCTTTTCTGTTTTAGTACAATTCAACCAATGTTTAAATATAAGAATATTAGAAATTCAATCGGATTCTTTAAAACACTATTTTCACGGCTACTCTTCTGTTGTAGATTAAGACTGATTTTTGCTTTGAAGATCATTTTCGGGAATTCGTTTCGCTTTTTTTTTTGTGTTCCTTGTGGGAAAGCTCTATAAATAATTTAATAATATGTATATGTGGGAAATAATAATGTGTAACTATAATAATGTGGGGAATCTCTATAATAATTCATAATAAATCTGTCTTTTCTAGTCAAAGACGGAAACGCTGGATGTGTCTAGAAAACAGAAATCATATGGAAAAGTGAACGGTGTAGTTTCTAGGTCCAGGACGGCAACAAAAGAACTAGAAAGTAAGTGACAATTGTTAAAGCTTAACAGAAGGTACTATTTATCACCTTAATTAATTTGAATAATTAACTAAAGTAATTAGTTAACTTAATTTACTAACTCTTGGGCGATCGCCTATCGAAGGACAGGCATAGAAACAGAAACAACCACCGAGAAGTCCTTTGTAAGAACTGTAAAATAAATCATACCCTTGCCCTACTCCAAAGTCCTCTTAATGCTGCCCCCTACGAAGAAAACTTCTCCTGAAAAACTCGGATCGATCCTCTAGCTGTGAGAAAAAAACAGGGTATACTTTCTTCTGATGATTGGAAACCAACTAGGTTCTGATAGTTAAAAATACTATATAAATATTAAGTAAAAATATAATAAATAAATAATATAATAAATATAAATATAATTAATATTATAATATAATATAATTAATATAATAAATAAATATAATTAATATTTATAAATAAATATTGGCTTATTCCTTTGAACGACTACTGTGCAAAGAAATTATGAATCCCATTGTTTAGTGGTGTAATGAAAAAATTGAAATGGTTGGGTTGTGTTTTATCAATACAGGATTATATTGTTACTACTACTAATAGTTTACTGCAGCCCAAGTCATTTGAGTGTAAGACAGCAGCCGACGCTCCCCCTCCAAACCAATGTGTTCATAATCCCACTCTTTACCCCTCCCATAAAGTTCTAATTTTCTTTAGATTTTTTATTATCACCTTCTCCCACCACACTAGGAATCGAGCTGATTTTCATTTGGTCTCAGATGGACCAGAACCAGAATTTTTGGCAATCCGTCAAATTTTGGCAAAATTTTGCCAAATTTTTGTCAATCCGTCATCCTGTGTCTGTCACAAAATGTTATCTAACCATTTTAACCTTTCTTTCGTCATAACCCTGGAATGGGGGATCGTGCCTCATCTTTGTAAGCTTGTTATTTGATATACTGTCGGTCCAACAAGCAAATGAATCTACCCTCAGACAATTCTCTGGAAGACATTTCACAAGTGATCCTCGACCTTTAAAAGCATTTAGGTTTGAAGGCCAAATTTGGCCACTGTCATTCCTTGGCTTCACGTATTCTAATTTCAATTTACATATATTATGTACTAGAGTCTTGTTGGTAATATATTAGCTTTGGTTGGTTCTCAATCCTAGACATGAACGGAAGCGAGAGCTTAACTACTACTATTTTTATTTTATATAACTAAACTAGAAATATGAATACTTAAAATATACTCAACTTTAGTTTCAATTAGCTTTTCTTCACTAGACTTGAAATTGAACTGCACTCGTTAAATCACTCCCCTGATCTATATATACCCAAACTGACATATACCCAAACATGAACCCACAATATATTCCCAGAAAAATGCCAAAATGATAAAACACCGAGAGACTAAAGTGAAAGTGACAGTTGCATCTATTTAGAATCTACTTAACCAGGACTATAACCCTAGCGTACAACACATACTTGTCTTCCTATTCTTCCAAACCTTGTTGAAATGTGAAAAAATACTGCACCTTAGCTAGTCTACTTTTTACACCTTCAGTGCATCTACTTTCTTCAAACCTAGGTAAGCAAAGGTATTCGTTTTATCGATTTTTTCGTCACATACCGTGATTTCGTCACTCTTCCCCTCTTTTGTTCGTAGTCTAAGTAACTAAGTCTTCTTAAAATTATGGGGGTGAACTATAGGTGTTTGCTGCTGTCTCAGAGTACTTGGAGCTGCTATGAATTAAATTCATTGTAATATGTGCATTGTTCACGAATTTATTGTATCGTTTGTAATTTGCTGCTATTCATAGACCACTTAGTCCAGTACAGTTTTTGTTGAAAGACAGTTGATTGTAATTCCACTGTTTCCAAACTGTCTGAAAATGTTTCCGAAATTTTCCATCAAAAACAATTTTAGAACAATGTTTGGTCCAAAAGGCACTTTTAAAGAATTCGGGTGTTTTGGCCAAATAAGAACAAGGATAATAATTACCGCAGTATTTGTTTAGTTTTAGTAAACTGTCTGAAAGTGTTTCCAAAATTTTCCACCAAAAATAGTTTTAGAACAATATTTTTGTCCAAAAGGCACTTTTAAAGAATTTGGGTGTTTTGGCAAAAAAAGAGCGAGGATAATAATTAGCGCAATATTTGTTTAGTTCCATATGACTCAGAAATTCTCAGCCGAGTTTCCTGACATATGTCTTGAGATGTAGGAGTCTTAGGAGCCAAATGCTTCTTTAAAGGCGTTTTCCAAGAGAACTAAAACGAATATAAAAATCTGATGTGTTTTTTTTTTTTTTTTTTTTTTGATATAACGTTTCGCGCAATAGTACCAGACACTAAAATGGAAGAAAGTAAAGGATACAAATTTGCATAATATTTATTTAGTTCCAGATGATTCTGAGATGTGCACACCTAGATTCACGACCGAGCTCGCTGACACATCCCTAAGAGATGGGGAATGTCTGGTTCTCAAATCCTTAGTTAAGGGTGTTCCAGACCCGCAAGTAACCTGGTTCAAGAATGGCTCGCCTCTTTCCTCATCTGAAGTTGTTGATCTCAAATACAAGAACTCAACAGCAACCTTGACCATAAATGAGGTATACCCTGAAGATGAGGGGGAATATTGTTGCAAGGCTGTAAATTCACTTGGAATGGCTGAAACGAGATGCAAACTCACAGTATTACGTAAGTGTTCCTCATAATTTCTTGTGTGGCAGTTCTATTTTATTACCGTTTATGTAATTATAGTTTATGGTAATTATAGTCTATGGTATGGTAATTACAATAATGGTAAAAATAGCTATTTTTTATCATGATGCTTTTTGCGCGCAGCTGAGGATTATATAAAATTAATTTTATTTTGTGTGTGTGTGTATGTGTATGTATAAAACCTATAAATGCAGTTTTAAACTTTTAAAGATTTGTTGTAAACAGATTTAATTTTAATTTGTAAGCAAAATTCATTTGTTTGATTCAAATGGATTTGTTCAAATTGATTTCGTTTAGTTTCACTGGTACAATATAGATTAACTTTTCATCAATTTTTCTTCTTTTTAAAGGGATTCCTTTGAAAGACATAAAAAATAAGTTCATAATAACTTTTTTTCTCATTTTGGGTTTCATTAATTTGGGATAGTTTCTGGGTTTAAAGTGTTATCCCGTATTCAAAAGAGCTTCTCGTTTTGCAACAAAATCCCTAAATTAGGGCACTAATTTAAGGTGTACAGGGGATTACCCCACCATATTACTGATAAATACCGTTTTTGGCATTTAACAGGAAAAAAAATCGAAAGAAAAAACGGAATTCCAACCCTCATTGATTTTGAAAAATACTTTTTTGTATCTTCACTGAAAATTTTTAAAAACCTTCACCACCACCATCGCCCCCCATCCGTAACTTCCAACTTCTGTCAGTTGGAGCCTCTGTAAAAGATCAAAATACAACTTAAAATTCAAGCAAAAGCTCCTATGCGTCTACAACATTTATGCTGCAATAATAGAATTTTCCCATTCCGATATTTCAAATTTTTGCTTCTGATTTTATAGTAGTTTTACACTTGACTAAAGATTTTTGAACTTATAAATGTTTGCTATAAATTAATTTACATTCCTCTATGTTCCCATTGTTTACACTTAGGTTTAGATTAGGCTTTGCTAAAAGTATTATAGAAACTTATATGCTGGAACGTTAGCGGACAGATTAGGGGCCTTAGGGAGTGCCAGCAATATACTTTGAGCTGCTAAGTTGAGATAAAAGAATTTAATGAAAAGAAAGCAAATCTAACTAGAAAACAGTTTTTTTTTTCAAAGAAAGAAAAGAGAAAATTGGCAGAAGGGAAAGAATAACCAAAACTGTATTGAGTACATGATGGACAATAATATCAACATGAGCTGAGAGAAAATATATATGCAATCTATTTACTAATTTCTTGTTACGCCTATCATCACGAAGAAAAAACAGTAAGAATAAATTTACGTTACTACCGTAACGTTATTTAGTAACGTTGCTATATAAAATTACTACATAATAACGTTCAATAGATACATAACGTCAACCAAAAGAATTTTAACCCTTAACCTCTGCATTCAATCAATAAATAGTCCTGGCACTAGAATACAGGCTATTTACAGAGCTAAAGATAAGACCTTAGGCAGAGGGAGGGGGTAGGGCTTTTGACCTGGCCATTTTTTTAGAGAAAATATTTTTCAATTTGTCTTTAGCAACTCCACGTCACTGAAGTATAGACATTTATGTAAAGGCAGTAACGGATAGCTTTTCTTTTAACATGTTACCTGTTGTACATTTTCACATAATCCCAAAAACTACACACTTCAGATTTCTATTGATAAATTTTCATTATATAATGGTAAACAGTATTAATTAAATAAATAAAAATGTATAATAAAATAAAATGTAGAGGTAAAGAAGATAAAAAGAATAATGATAATTAAATAAATAATGAATGATAGTGTTACGGTCATTTTATTTTAGCTCGTTGAAACCTTCGTAGGGAGAGGGGGAGGGGGTAAATTTGTGAATTAAACCATACGCACTTTCATCTGATAATCAAATTTTACTTTTGTAAGGATTTAAAAAAATGACTGAAAGATGCCATTTAAGGTTTTTTACCCTTGTAAATTCTTAATCTTTCTCAAGACGGAATGTTATTCTAGGATACAGAAAATACTTTCGCTATTTAAAGCTCAATTTGCGACTATCATTGCAAGGGATATATTAATAGACTCTATATTTTGAAGGCACTTCAAAGTCTTTTAGCTGAATAATTACAAAATATTTAAAGAAATTTCTTTTTTGCTTAACTTGAACTGGCAAACAGCGAATGAAAACAACAAACAAAGCCTCAATAATCGTGAGTATTAACAGTAAACCAAATTGCAAATTACAAGAATTACTATATACATTTTTAAAAGAAGTATTTTGAAGTTTCCTGTTAAAATTTAACCATTTTTTAGCCCACAAAATTAGATTTCAGCTTATTCCTTTGAAGTTTTAGGTTAATCTTTTTGTAAAAAAGCAATTTTTAATTTAGTTTATTCTCATCATGTAGAGGACGGACAGTCAAGCCCAAAATTTTGAAACGATTTGGTAGTAAGTTCCTACCTTTTAAAAATTATACTAGCTTCACAAAGTTTCTTTCAACCTTTTACTTAACTCCACATTATACATAGCTTATAAACATACCTTATAAAGTTCCTACCTTTTAGAATTATACTAGCTTCACAAAGTTTCTTTCAACCTTCTCTGCCTTATGCATAGCTTAAAAACATACCTTATAAAGTTCCTACCTTTTAAAATATACTAGCTTCACAAAGTTTCTTTCAACCTTCTCTGCCTTATGCATAGCTTAAAAACATACCTTATAAAGTTCCTACCTTTTAAAATATACTAGCTTCACAAAGTTTCTTTTAAACTTTTAGTTAACTCTACCTTAAACATAGCTTATAAACATACCTTATAAAGTTCCTGACTTTTAGAATTATACTAGCTTCACAAAGTTTCTTTCAACCTTATCTGCCTTATGCATGGCTTAAAAACATACCTTATAAAGTTCCTACCTTTCAAAATTATACCTTTTTAACTTCACAAAGTTTCTTTCAACCTTTTCGTTAACTCTACCTTATACATGGCTTATAAACATACCTTATCAAGTTCCTATCTTTTAAAATTATACTAGCTTCACAAAGTTTCTTTTAACCTTTCATTTAATTCTACCTTATACATGGCTTATAAACATACCTTATAAAGTTCCTACCTTTTAAAATTATACCTGTTTAACTTCACAAAGTTTCTTTCCATCTTTTCGTTAACTCTACCTTATACATAGCTTATAAACATATCTTATCAAGCTCCTATCTTTTAAAATTATACTAGCTTCACAAAGTTTCTTTTTACCTTTCAGTTTACTCTACCTTATACATGGCCTATAAACATACCTTATAAGGTTCCTACCTTTTAAAATTATACAGGCTTCACAAAGTTTCTTTTGACTTTTTAGTTAACTCCACATTATAAATGTCTTTTTGCTTAGTATCATCCGACGAACAGCGAAAAAACTGTGGAGACAAAACTCAGCAAATAATAAACCATATCAGAGCTCAATATGTCAAGGATGACGTTGACATATCTTGGGATTAAGAGTTTAACAACTCTTAAATGTCAAATAGCTTAACATTATTTGGCTTTAAGCTATGGCATATTAAACTTACAGCAATTTCAAATAATTTCTTATAGCTTTTTAATTCACTTGAAATTGTAATTGTACTTTTGCTCAGCTTCCACCAAGAAACAACGACCGAAAGGTGCCGACAAAGCCAAGCAAATAATCAGCCATATCAAATCTTAACTATGTCAATGACAAGGAGTTAACAACTCTTAAGTACCAAATACATAAATGTTTCGAGGTTATTTGGCTTTGAGTATCGGCAATTTAAAATAATAATATTTGTATACAATTTCTTATAAATTTTTAGTTTACTTGGCTTCGTAAATTTCTTTTTGCTTATCATCGATATCCATACAGCGAAAAAAAAAAGATGGAACTCAATATTTCGACATTACTTAACATCAAGTTTCATATTTTAGTTTTATAGTAATTTCTTTAAAATTTGTAATCAACTTGACCTGATAAATTTCTTTTTGCTTAGCATCAGCCGGAAAACAGCGAACAAAAGGTGTAGACAAAGCCCCACGAATAATTAGCCATATCAAATCTCAGTATGTCAAGGATGGAGAGTCAACGACTCTCGAATGCCAGATAGCTGGAGCTCAACGTTTTGACGTTATTTGGCTGCATAACGATAAGGAGATAAAACCAAGCAAAGATTTCGATTATCAGAGATCAAGTGATAAATGTTCCCTTAGGATAGCTGAAGTGTTCCCAGAAGATGCTGGAACATACACCTGTGAAGTTTTTAATGACGCTGGAGAGGCTTTTAGCTGCTGCAGTCTTCACGTTATTGGTAAGTTAGATTAAATTATTTATTTCAGTTTTTTGTTGAATTGATAGGCTTAGATATGGTGCAGAATAAGAAACATTCCGGAAGTAAATTGCAAGTAAAATTAATTTTTTTACTATTTGTTTGGCCAAAATAGTTGGTGATATCTTATCATTATGTGGATAGCCGGATGTTGGCTAATTTTTCCTCGGGAAATTGGAGGACTCCAAGGTGAATACATACAACCTTAAAGATTCCTAATGACTTTTGATTAACACTTGTGTATTTTACTGCATTTTTATAGGTGTGTACCGGGATTGGTGCCACAGTTTGTTGGCGTTAACGATTGCGATGACGCTGTTCTTCTAATGTAATATTATACATAATATTATAATGATATTATAATAATAAAAATAGCATCGGATTTCAAGACGTGTCCGTATTATATATACGTGTTTTTTTAAAACGTATTAATTTACGTGTCCGTAAATTTATACTTGTCCGTATTACACCCTTTGAACTGTCAACAAAACATTCATTTAAAAAGAATCATTAAATCTAAATTTAGTACCGAAAGACTACAAAGCAATCTATATCCAGAATTAGTAAAATAATAAATTAGTATTTTTTTTTTAAATTGCAAGCGCTGTTTGCAACTGCAAAAAGTTGTTATTAAAATAAACAAAAATTTACACCTCCCTCCCCCCAAAAAAATGATCCACGGATTAAGAAATACTTACCGCATCTAAATAGAATATTACATGTACCTATCCAAATGTATCCGTATGTAACTATCCATTTGGTCGGTTTATGCTTGAAACGCGTCACCTTTTGCAGAGTAATCTGCAGAAGCGGATCTCTAGCGTATAGCCGTGTTGTAGTTTATAAATGTCAGTTTGGTCAGCGGATTTGGGCCCAGCTGTACAATGCAATGGCACTACCCCATTATCTGTATTGAAGTCCCTTTTGGAGGACATTCCAAAAGGAAGATAAGAAAGAATTGCGGTCTACATATTATAAATATGCGAAGTACCTCTTACGGCTTCCACCATGGACCAGTAAACGTTTTGTGACAAGTCGGTATGTGATTATCGACCCTAATGAAGATATACATCTAATATTGTTACTCATCCTTGGGCAATTATTTTGAGGCAATAGTTTTTGTTTTTTGTAGTTAGATATCGATTTTTTCTTTATTTCTCTTGTGTTTGTGTATTTTTTTTGTAGTGTGTTTTTCGCTTTTTATCTCATACCCCATCTATTTCTTTTGATAGGAAATAAATATATACATACATATCTATCCAAATGTATCAATGCCAAAATTAAAAAATGTATCTGAAAAATTTGTGTCTCTTTTCCAGTTCCAACAGAAGAAACAAAGAGTCCCTCCTTTAAGGTATTCCCCTCCTCAGAGACGTTTCCTGATGGAAAGGATGCTATTTTCCGTTGTGAATTTGATAAAACGCCAACCAAAGGTAACAAATTTATGTTTTAATTTGATTATTTATATTCGCGAATAATCCAGAAAAAAACTACTGGCTATAGACCCTCTGAAAGACAGATTACAGTTAACCCAACTACAATCAACGACCACAATCATAATTTGTATTGTAGTTTATTTGACTCATTCAGCCTGGGTGCAGGAAATTCTGCCATAATTGTGTCTTTTAGTCAGAGAGCTTTCTAGTAGTTAAATAAAAACAGTCTTTTTTAAAAATAAAAGTCAATAGCTATATTGAAACTTAAAACGAACAGACATTGCTCTGCATATTAGGGGGGCTGGATTACAGTTAACCTGACTACATTCAACGACCACAATCGTAATTTGCATTGTAGTTTATTTGACTCATTCAGCCTGGAGCTAGAAATTTTCCCATCATTGTGTCTTCCAGACAGAGAGCTTTCTAGTAGTTGAATAAGAAAAAGTTTTTTTTCAAATAAAATTAAATAGCTACATTGAAACTCAAAACAAACAGACATGGCTCTGCATATGAGGGGGGATAGCCACTCATTAATCCCTCTCTCTTCACCTAATGTTTATAGTACATTGCTGAAAGCATGGTAAAACTAATTGCAAGTGTTTTATTTACCAAATTGTATTTTAAACCATTTAAACGAAATATTTTATAGTCTAAAGTAAACGCACACAGTAGTAGTCTTAAGCCTCATAATCTTGGGAGGGCGAGAGGTTTAAAATAGGGTCTGGGTCTCAAATTTTTCGAAAGTTTACCTTTTTGTCAATAATGTAATTGTGACATAATCAGGCAGAATTTTCAGGGAAACTTAAATTGAGTTGTTTTTAATTATCCTAAGACCCCTTTTCAAAACTTCTTAATCCATAAGAAAAATTCCCTTCGTCCTTGAACGACATTCTGAGCCCACTTAGTGACAGGAGTTTCGGAAAGTAAACTAGAGTCGGAGGGTAGAAAGGTCAGAGTGGCTGTGACTACGGAGGGTGAAACGCTTGAAGTTGACTGTAGTTCAGTTATAAAAAACAGAAGTCCAAGGTCCGTCGCGAACTTTTACAAATGTTTCTTAGAAATAAACCCCTTCCACAATATTGCATTCACGAGTACAATTTATTCGTGGCGGTATCGCTATTTGCAGTACTAGTCTGATTAGCTACATTATTTCTTTAGCATTATAAGCTACTGCAGAATTTGTCATTTTGCCTTTTCTAGAATGAATCAACATACTATTTATTTCGCCAATAATAATCTTTTTGGTTGCCAAGAAGGGAGATAATTTTTATCATAACTCTAAAATTTTCTCTTTGTGCACAACCTTTTCCCTTATTTCCAGAATTTAAATAATATTTTATATTTTGTCGCTTTTTCTTACATATTGTTCAATTATGTTATTAAGCCTATTTTAGGCCAGTGTTTTGTTTCATTTGTTGAAGTATTTCGTTTTTTTCTTGCAATTTTATTTACGTATTTTATATACTCCTCAATTTTAGGGAAATAAATAAATTAATAATTTCTTCAATTTCTTTATCACCATCACTTAATGTAAAAATGTTTACGTTGCCAATTATAATTTCTTCTTTATCGTTTTTTTTTATCGTTTTCTTCTTTATCGTTATAATTATAATTTTCTTTATCGCCATCAGTTAATACATACGATTGAACTGCTGTCGATTAATGAAAGTCATGACTAATATTAATTTCTTCTGCTTCTTCCCAATCATTAATTGCCATTCATAATGAGAATAAAGTTCATTTTATTCAACTTTTAAGCATTAAATAATCTTTGCTCATATGAATAACGTTGTGTAGCCGACAATGAATATAAATAAAACAAGCAATAGAAATTGTTATTCACGACAGTGCCAAACTGGAATGTGGTTAACTACTAACTTAAAAAAAAAATGTGTATGTGTAAAATTGTGTCTATAGTAATTTCCACGAATAATTAATTGATTAATTAAGTAGTATCGAAGTAAATCCTGTTTGTGCCCTTATTCTTTAGTAGCCCATGGCTATTTTTATCATTTTATATGTCCTTTACTCGCTTTTGAATTAATTAGACTTGATAAGAAGCATTTAAGCTGACAGGAGAATAACTTCGTTTCGGCAGGCGAATTTCGTATCATCCGGTAAAACAGTTTTTTTTTCGCAAATTTTCGGCCCGCTTCTGTTTTAGATTAGAGTTGAGAAATCTGCTCCTCTTGAATACAGGCCAGAAACACACATAAACAAAGAGAAAGCAAGGGCGTGAAACTTTGATGAGGAATTATTTAGATAAAGGGATAGAAGTGGAGGGATAGAAGTGGAGATAAGGTCTACCAAACTACCAAAGCGATAACTTTTCAAACAATGTTTTAACTCTCATTTGTAAATGACTTTAACATAGTTCATTCGAATAGTAGATTAAAGTTTTCTGGCTACAAGAAAAAAAAATTGTTGACGATGATATTGCCTGTAACAGCTATTCCTTCAACGGTAATATCGCCTGTAACCACTTATCTTCTTCAATCGGAACTTGGGCTTCGTTTGTTGTAATAAAACTCACAAAACGACAAAAGCTGGGAAAACATCGTGGAAAAAAGAAAAAGACGGACACATAATGAAAGGGAGAGATAAAAAAAAGAGAAATAGAGGAGGGAAAACCCATGAAGGATCTTCAGTAATTACCACAGAGGCTACGTGCCATTGCATTATTTAACTTTTTCATTGTTTCTAGTTCAATGGTTGAAAGATGGTATTCCATTGGACGATTCGAATAGCAGATTTAAATTTATTGGCGACAAGAAGAAATATTCAATGACAATATCACCTGTGACAGTAGGGGATGTAGGTCAATACACAGTTAAGGCTAGTGGAAAGAAAACTGAATGTATAGCCGCTTTTTCGCTGAATGTATTCAAGGAAGTTTAGATTCAACTAGTTTTGGTAAGCTCTCTTTCTGTCTTTCATAGTATATGTAGATAAAAGAATCATCATCAGTACATTGTGTGATATAGTATAAGATTTATTAGATGTTTATATCACAGTTTAATATATCATTAATTTAGGCTACCCTACTATTTAAAAGTAATAAAAAATTTCAAAAAATTTAATAAAAAATTTCAGTAGTTCCATTTTTCCAATGGATTAAATGCACACCAGGATTCTCAGATAGCCGGTAATTTCCAAGGTAAAACTTGAAGATGCCTTTACTTTTTATATCACTTTTTTTTAGTACATGTAGATAAAAGAATCATCATTAGTACATTATGTGATATAGTATAAGATTTATCAGATGTTTATATCACAGTTTAATATATCATTAATTTAGGCTACCCTACTATTTAAAAGTAATAAAAAATTTCAAAAAATTTAATAAAAAATTTCAGTAGTTCCATTTTTCCAATGGATTAAATGCACACCAGGATTCTCAGATAGCCGGTAATTTCCAAGGTAAAACTTGAAGATGCCTTTACTTTTTATATCACTTTTTTTTAGTACATGTAGATAAAAGAATCATCATTAGTACATTATGTGATATAGTATAAGATTTATCAGATGTTTATATCACAGTTTAATATATCATTAATTTAGGCTACCCTACTATTTAAAAGTAATAAAAAATTTCAAAAAATTTAATAAAAAATTTCAGTAGTTCCATTTTTCCAATGGATTAAATGCACACCAGGATTTTCAGATAGCCGGTAATTTCCAAGGTAAAACTTGAAGATGCCTTTACTTTTTATACCAACTTTTTATATCACTTTTTTTTAGTACATGTAGATAAAAGAATCATCATTAGTACATTATGTGATATAGTATAAATAGCATATCATTAATTTAGGCTACCTTACTATTTGAAACTAATATCTAATGGTTTGAACCCTTTCACCAGCCCAGGTGTATAATATTTTAAGAAAATCCACATTTTATTAAAGAAATAAATAATTATAGTTCTTTAATCTTTATTGATTTATTTCTTTAAATTATTTATTCCTTAATGGAAAAAAAAGTTTTATTGGAAGTATTTGTGCTTACAACGAAATTTTATTTCGGAATGGCTTTGATAGATCGACATAAGAAAATTTTCCTTATGCATTATTTAAAATAAAACTAAAAAAAAATATTTAACCCAAAAATTTTATTAATTCATTAGTCAACTTTCAGTTCCTATTTCGACATACCCCGCATAAACGTATCTGAAATCCCGACGACCCTTCTCGGATATAATAATTAGTAATCTTAGGAGAGTGAGTTCAAAATTGAATTCTCGATGCACCAAGTACATCGAAATGAGGTTATAGTACACTTTATCATTCATTTCAAATTACTCTGTTTGGTTTATTACTAATCAACCTGCCATGCAGGGGGCCTGGGTTCGATTTGTCCTGTGGTGGCGGAGTGGGTTTGACCTCAGCTAGGTAATACGGGACCCAGAGATCCAACCCGGTTGTAGCAATACATTGCAGGGCCGACGCAGGAACCATAGTAGTCAAGAAGCGTTGTTAATCTTATTTGTTACTTTTACTCATCAATAAAGCCAAGAGAGGCCGAATTCAATAAATTGAACTTATAAGAATTTCGAAAGAATTTTAAATTCTGAAAAGAAGGCTACCCTTATCAAAAAACCATGACGTTCAAGGGGTTCAGAGAGCTCACTACTTTCTTCCCAAATCCACTTAAAGACTCCAAAAATCACTCTAAAATTATAATTCTATATTTATAATTTTGTTAAACCACAATAATGATATTGTTACTATTTACTAATTCTATTTTCGCAGAGTAGAACAGGTTTAATCAAGCCAGAGAAGCTAAATTTTTCAGTAAGACTTGAAATTATCTATCTCTAAGATTGTACATACTGCAAATAACTAATAGCAGCAAGGAGACCAACACAGCCGTGAGCGGTCCTACTTAACCCCGCACTGATCAGAACTTTCCCTATTGTCCCCTCCGTGGAATCACTACTTCCTGTAAATCTATTCTTATGACCTTTCTTCGCCCCATTCGAGGATGTTTGACTTTTCATTTTCCTTGACGGATGTCCAAACACTACCATAAATCTGATATAAAAAATTATGGTGCTCGGTGCCCAGTGTTCGTCCAAAATAGGAGCATCATCTTTGCCAGCACCATAAATAGCACTTTTGTTCTCCCAAAATTAAAAATTATTGTACTTGTATGATAACCCCCTACCGCTCAAGTTTACGCATTGCTGAACCAGTTTTTTATTATTTTATTTCAGCTTAGTGTGAGACAAGACAAAGAGAAGTGACAGAATAGGTGGAAAAGATATAATTTGGGCTATATATTGCAAATTTGCATTATATATTGGGCTATATTGCACATTAGGGGGTGGGTGGTGGTAGTGTGGGGTAAAGTATAGGGCATCGTGAAGTTAGAAAACAATTCTTACTACATAATATGCAGAATAATTGAACCTAACATATGAGGCATGCAGACCCGCTATACTTTATCCCCGCCCCCTCTAATGTTGAAATATATAGCCCAAATTTGTTTCTAAAGTATTATTTTTTTAATCATACTTAGGTATAAACCAAATTTTTTACCGCTTAGGTATAAAAGTATATTTGTTCAACTGTTCAAATATATATCTCTAATGTTCTAATGTAAATGTTCTAATGTTCTAATTCCCCTCTAATGTTCAAATATATAGCCCAAATTTGTTTCTAAAGTATTATATTTTTATCATACTTAGGTATAAACCAAATTTGTTACCGCTTAGGCATAAAAGTATATTTGAACTACATGAATTTTTTTTTGCAACCAAATTTTTTACCGCTTAGGTATAAAAGTATTTTTGAACTACATGATTTTTTTTGCAACCAAATTTTTTACCGCTTAGGTATAAAAGTATATTTGAACTACATGATTATTTTTTTTTGCAACCAAATTTGTTACCGCTTAGGCATAAAAGTATATTTGAACTACATGAATTTTTTTTTGCAACCAAATTTTTTACCGCTTAGGTATAAAAGTATTTTTGAACTACATGATTTTTTTTTTGCAACCAAATTTTTTACCGCTTAGGTATAAAAGTATATTTGAACTACATGATTATTTTTTTTGCAGGTTAGTGCCATTTTATGTTTTAAACCGGAAGCAAAATTGGAAGTATGAAAGAAAGGATGTGAAGAAAAAAAATAGATGTTTATTTTTATTACATTACTGTTGTTATGACTCTTTGACTGTGATTGATCGAATTTTCCTCATACTCACCACCATTACAACAACCAGTGTGAGAAGATTTGTTCATTTACCGTCGAAAGTCAGGATGTTTTGCATGTGTGTATACATGTACAGAGAACTATGTGTAGGACTGTTGATAACCAAGTAGATGAGTCGAGTCAAAAGTATTCAATATTTAACCCACCTCCCTCCATCCAACAGAACTAGTCACTTAACGTATACGTTGTGCCTTAACATCGACCTGATTTTTACAAATTATTGTAAAGTTAGGTACAATAAATGGCTTTTTTCTCTGTTATCATTGTTCATTTGTTTCCAAAAAGAATTAGCCAGTGTACACTGAATTTATACAAAAAAATCGCAATATATAGTCCTGCAAAAAAAAAAAAAAAAAAAAAAAAAAACTTCACCTTTACAAGAAGTAGGCTGGGCGTGGTGAGAAAAGGGGTGCCTCCAGCCGACTTTGACTCTTCACTTACACAAATTGATAATCCTTACAAAAAAGTGCCACCTGCTTGTTCCTTCAACGAACCAAGCCTTAGCTCACTTTTTAATATGGTCGTTATCTATTTTTTTCGATGCGCACCACAACGTAGAAGTTCTCAGCCCTTCGAAAGAACTGCTACATCGATTTTTTGCACAATAATGACGTAATTATTTATTCATCAGCTCTTCACGGAAAATCGATTGAAAAAAGTGTCACTCCCTGAGTTCAAAAAATGATTTTCATTCTGTGAAAAAAACTATCTAATATCACTACTAAGCAAGAGAACAGGGAAACATTCAATTTCATTAGTTGTGTGACACAACTCCTCTACTTCATCAACAACGACTAAAAGAAAAAAAACGGAATCACAAAGTGAATAGAATCAAAAGCAGAATTGGCTTGGAAAGGTAGCTGATACCAGATTCGAATCCACAAGAAAATCCTACTTTTTGACTTTCTATATTTTTCCATTAATTAGTCTAGAAAAATATTTTGGTAACAAGGCCAGGAAACCGTCAAAAATGTTAATCACTGTCAGACTTTAATTTAAAGCGTGGTCGCTATTTGGCCAACTCCGCGAACCACTTTGGACTAGAGGAGAAGTCAACATCGTGACGAAGCTCGGGATCTACTCATGTTTTATTATATTGATGTGACATCTGTCCCCTCGAGGCAGAGGAAGAGCATCAGCTTGGCGCAAAGAATCATCAAGGAACGGCTGATGAAAGTATGCAGACAAAAACTTGACGTTTATTCTCTGATCAAGAAAAGACGTCTCAAGTGACTAGGTCACGTAATGAGGCGCTCGAAAGAGACCCTGGCACCCCAGGTACTACTAGCAGCCCCCGCTTCCTCATGGAAGAAAAAACCAGGTGGCCAGATAAAATCTTGGCCTAACGACGTCAGAAAAGATGTGGAATTCCATCTTTGGAATTCCGAAAGCATGGTCACAAATAGGATAAGGAGTGGCTGGCGTTTATTCGACCACTCACAAAAGAGTGAACCCATTGGAAGCATTTGGGTCCAGCAGCCTCTTGATGCCAAGTTAGTCTGTATAGCCTGTGTCTCGTCTTAAGTAAGTAAGACTTTAATTAAAACCGCTCGGCGATTGGTTGAACCGACCTTTCCACTCGAAATGAGAAACTCAGTTTGAAGAAAAAAAAAAGCTTGATGGAACAACTTTATATAGACTCTGCCAAAACAGTAGCTAAAACTTTGGTCTTCAACTCTCTTGAAAACTCCCACAATTTTTTTTTTCTTAAACGCGCTTTACACAAAAAAAGAAAAATTTAACTTTTTTTATGATCTCTAGATTACCCGTAACATGGAAACTAGTCTTATGGTAACGTATTGGGTTTGACCTTAGTTTTGTAAAATTATAGCCACAGATCGAGCCCGGCTGTACCACCACACTGCAGGGCCGACACAGGGACCTTAGTAGTTAAAAAGCGTCGTTAATCCAATTAGTTACCACAACTACCATGTAAACTATCAACAAAATGCCATAATATCAACCATATAATACCAACCCATAATACCACATAAACTACCCATAAATTTAATAATAAAAACCAGCAAAATGATTAAATGTCCATGAGAAAAAAGAATTCTTCCGGAATGAGGCTGCTTCCCAAAAACATAGCAAGCAGTGCTATTTCTGCTTCAACCCATATTTCAACCCATAATACCACATAAACTACCCATAAATTTAATAATAAAAACCAGCAAAATGATTAAATGTCCATGAGAAAAAACAATTCTTCCGGAATGAGGCTGCTTCCCAAAAACATAGCAAGCAGTGCTATTTCTGCTTCAACCCATATTTCAACCCATAATACCACATAAACTACCCATAAATTTAATAATAAAAACCAGCAAAATGATTAAATGTCCATGAGAAAAAACAATTCTTCCGGAATGAGGCTGCTTCCCAAAAACATAGCAAGCAGTGCTATTTCTGCTTCAACCCATATTTCAACCCATAATACCACATAAACTACCCATAAATTTAATAATAAAAACCAGCAAAATGATTAAATGTCCATGAGAAAAAACAATTCTTCCGGAATGAGGCTGCTTCCCAAAAACATAGCAAGCAGTGCTATTTCTGCTTCAACCCATATTTCAACCCGTAATACCACATAAACTACCCATAAATTTAATAATAAAAACCAGCAAAATGATTAAATGTCCATGAGAAAAAACAATTCTTCCGGAATGAGGCTGCTTCCCAAAAACATAGCAAGCAGTGCTATTTCTGCTTCTTCAACACTACTTCAAAGGTGCCAAGTGATATGCATAATTGAGCTCCATAATAAGTCATCATTACTATGAACTAAAAAGGGGAAAAAACAAATTATCCATTGGCTTAACTCGGACAAAACGTAAATCTCAAATAGAAAGGGAAGCCTGGGTGATTAGTATAACCGTATTTGCTGATTTAAAGTCTCATCTGAACTGAATATCCTAACATAGAAGGGTTTCTTATTGATCAAGCGAAATATACACGTTTTAAGTCAGTCTTAAACGTCCTTCGTCCTTTAAGTCAGTCCTTTAAAAAAAAAAACGTCCTTCGTCACTTAAATACGTATGTGCACCAGTTCCTTAAGCAGTGCAGCCGAAACTGAAATTTTAAAATAGTATTATAAATTAAAATCAGAAATAAAATCCAAGCTTTAATACCGCCCCAATTTTTTTTTTTCCAATAAAATTAACGGCATCACTAAAACCTAAACAACAAAGAGCTATAATCGATTAGTGCTGCCACCACCCGCAATCCCTTGCTATATATCTGAAAGTTAACAAATGTTTAATTGACAGTATTTTAGAGTACTAAGCAAAGCTAATTGAAAAAAAAGGATTTTATTTCACAATCATCAAACTGAAAACTGTATTGTTTAAAGCAGATACAAATAAATAAGTATTTCCTTCTTAATGCACGGAAAAAACTTTTATTATAACATGCTCTTGTGTTATAGCGCTCGTTGTTAAGCAATTGGAATGGGGGGGGGAAATTTCCCTACAGAGTGAGCAGTTAAGGGGACAGTGGCCCTCTTCCATATACAAAATAATTCATGTTCGTTTTTAATTTGACTTTTATGTAACGATGATTAAAGAAAAAAACGGCTAATTTGGGAGGTTTTGATTTTCAAGTTGAACTAAAAAAAAGTTATTTTCAAATAAAAAGAAAGAGCGACACTAAAATTTAAAACGTGCAGAATTTATTCCATATTTGAGGTGGCTATCTCCACCACAGTCCCCACTCTTTATGTCAAATTTTTATAGTGCTAAGCTAAAATCATTTATGAATGCACTGCTGCTTCGGCAGTTGTTCTTTAAATACTAAAGTCAACCTTTCGCGTAAAGAGTAGGAGATAAGGAGGAGATAGATTTCTTTAGAAACGGAATAGTTTATGTTCGTAATAAAATTTGGAGGGGGAGGGTCTAAACTATTAAAAATAACTATAGGACAGCAATTCCATAGTTTTCTGGATGAATTATTCGAAGAAATATCTTTTTATAAGAATGTCTACCAAGGACGATGGTACGGAGGGGGGGGTGTCAATCCTTCCTCGTAAGCAATCTGGTATTAAAAAGTGTTTATGATTAAGAAAATGATAAATATTCCCATTTAAATTTTTATGAAAACAAAGCACCTGCTAGTCTTCGTATCCGTCTCCTGGGAAATTCCCTAGCAGCACTCATAATGCCCCTCCCCGACCTTTCCAAAATTTGTGCCACTAAGTATAATAATATAACCTCTCATGAAGAACAGAAAAAATTCAGCCCCCTCGTAAACAAGATGGTATTAAAAAGTATTTACATTCCCAAATTTCGATGAAAACAAAGCACCTGTTGGTACTCGTAACCATATCCTGGGAAATTTCCTAACGGCCCTCATAATGCCCCTCCCTAACCTTTCCAAAATTTGTGCCGCTAATAAAATCATCTGTCATGAGGAACAGACAAAAATTCTGCAACTAGAGGAACCTAGTCTCCGTATAACAGACTTAATCCAAAGCTATTCAAGCGAATAAATAGACATTATAGATTCCCTTTGAACCCCCCCCCCCAGAAAAATTCGGTATTTATTTGAAGGTTCAAGGAAGACAAAAATTTAGGCAATAAGACACTTGTTTACCCTTCAGGTACATTTCTCCTCTCCATCATATACTGCCTCTGAAACTGGGAAGCACAAAATATACTTTTTATAATTTTAAACCGATTTGCTAAATCAGAATTTTTAATTGATAGCTTTTCTTCCTCTTTGTAGTGTTTTTAGTCACCAAATCCCAGAAAACACCACCATGTTGTGGCGCCATCTATTTTACTACTCCAAAACTGTACTAGACCTTTAATTTCCATGATCATTCTTCAAGTGGGGAAAAAAAATACAAAATTACGCGAGCTTGTGGATAGGGGCTTGGAAACTGAAAAACGTTCTCTGACTTGCCACACTTGATGATGCAATTTTCATCGAGATGCCAACGCATTCAGCTCGAAAAGACAAAAATAGGAAAGGAAAGTAGACGAAATAGAAGTTTCCGAGGCGCAAATATAACTAATGTCTTAAATACATAAGAAACAACAATATACTTTGGAATTATATGGTGAAGCCAAGTTTTGATAGAAGAAGGTAATTTTTCTGGTAATTGACAAAGATAGAAGACGTCTATATCTAATCCATAACGATAAAAGATGGAAATTCTACGGAGCAAAACCCCAGAGCATGGTCATTAAGTGAAGCATGGCTTGTATGCCTGACATACAAGTCTTCCATGTCTTCCTACGAAATGTCTAAAAAAAATTGCTTAAAATTCCAGTATTTTTCAGTGAGTTAAAATGATCATTTTGAAAATACTGTGAAACAAAGATTAAACAAAATAGTTGAAACAAAGATTATCAAAGCCATACAGCGTTTGGCGACACCTGGCATTTTTTTCAGCGTAATATAGAGGGAGTTCTAATGAGTCGTGTCATAGAAAAGAAGAAAATTTTTTCTGTTTTTCTTAAAGAAAATTGAGTAAAAGAAAATAACTGACATCAGCAATACTTATTTAATTCATTGTATTTTGTTTTAGAAACTAATAGCTTAAGAACAGATCACATTTTCCTTTCTGGCTAAATCTGCATATAATTACTATAAGAGTAATTAATTTAATTAGTGTAATTAGTAAAACTATGGTAATAATAAGTATCTGATCTCAGTTCTTGACGTAATAAATATCTCATATTCCTGAACCATACTCTTTGATCATTCTTAAAAATTCCTTCAATTTGTTAGCAAAATACTTAATTGAGAAAAGGAAACATTTTTGAATGAATTTCCATTAAAAAATAGGTTTTGTTTTTATTCAGTGTCAGTATATAGCAAAATTTTATGTAAACAATTCAAACATATATAATTTTAACTCATTTTTTTCAAGTAAAAAATTTTTTGTTGTGAAAAAATGCTGAAAATTCCAATATTTTTCAGAGAGTCAAAATGATCTTTTTGAAATTACTCTTTTTTGTAATATTTTTATAAATTCATTCAACTAGTTAACAATATACTTAATCGAATAAAAGACAAATCTTTCAATAATGTTCATTAAAACCTGTGTTTTCCTTTTTGTTTTAGTCCGTTCTCAGCTTATTGTCATATTTTACATACGCAATTAAAACATACATTATTTTAACTCATTTTTATATATATTACCGTAAAACGTTTTTTTGTTTCTTTCTATCTCAACTAATCAAGAATTTCATGGAAAGCATTTAAGACTACATTAATTGTTATCGAATTAGAATGATCGTATAATCTTTGAAATTTTCGAGTTTGTTCTTTATCAAGTCAGATCTAAGTTTACATGTAATCACATGTATTTCTTCAATTTCTAAGCGTTATAGTTCATTAAGAAAAGCGAAATAAACCCGTATTCGACTTTTTTCTGAATGCAACGTCAGTATTTTGTCATATTTGTCAAAAAAAAAACAATACGAACCTCTCCATAGGGAATCGGCGTTAAAAATTTGTTAACTCCCAAAACAGCGTCTGATAAAAGGAAAAGCACTGATCCAAGGGCTGATATAAGGCGCCATCTGCTGGGTGATGTCAAATACCTAGCAGTAGCACGCCAAGCCATTGTGGTAAGTAACAGAGCATATGCAGGGACAGCAACAATAAAAATATCATCAAGTCCGGTCACCAAAATGGAAATAACTGGAAACAAGAGAATAGTCAAAATGGATGGCGGAGCATCTCAAAGCCTGCAATAGGTTGATTTATGACCTTGATTCATGAGTTGTTTGACTTCTGTTATTAATAATTGATTAAGAAATAATGGGATTGACCCAAAAAAAGCGACAAGAATAAACCAAAGGAATTGAAGAATACATTTTAACGAGGAAGAATAAATTAATCTTTGTTGCAAATTAGTTTTTCTCTCTAATTAGCTTTCTCTCTTTGTTGCAAATTAGTTTTTGTGAATATTCAACTGTTTTTTAGTTTATTCGTTTTATTTGCAGATCTCTATTTTACAATATAAATGTGCTTTGTTAATAAATAGTTTATATTAACCGTCACGATGTGAGACTCACATTTTGGTTGTGATTGAATTACCATTAAAACAGTTTGTTCACAAGTTTATTCGTTTTATTTGCAGATCTCTATTTTACAATATAAATGTGCTTTGTTAATAAATAGTTTATATTAACCGTCACGATGTGGGACTCACACTTTGGTTGTGATTGAATTACCATTAAAACAGTTTGTTCACAAGTTTGTAAGTCGAGATTATGTGCAATATATATTTAGAGGTTATTTACTTAGATATGGTTTATCGTATTAATCTTTATTTTGTGGCGGAAAATATAAAAGTTCATGCACATTGATTTTTTATTGCTACAGAAGCCTCTTAAGCAAGGACAGAAAAAAAAATTAGCAAAAACATACATGACAATAAAAATACCATAACATAATAACACAACAATAACAAAACAAACATAGTAAGACGCATCATGCCTTAATAACACAAAAAAGGAAGGATTCTTCTATCAAGTGACGTCATTGGTTAAGACGTGGCAAAGGTGTAATTATGATAATCAAAATAAATTAGCTCGGGAGAGGCTAAGCAGTATCGAATTGTGGTTGAGGGGTGCTAAATGAATTTTTAAAGGTTTATGTGAATAGTTCCAACACATCTATTATAAATTACAATTGTCACTTTAATTTGACCCCCAGGGAAACTTTTTTAAATCTCATTATGTTATTTGAACAGTGTTGGATACATCATACTTTTAGCATAAACTAGTCATACATAAGAAATATCATAAGCACTACCAGGGAATTTTCCAGGTCCAACGGGAACCAGAGAATGAGACAACAAGCGAGACCATCAAATGGTCCCAGCCAACGACAGCCCCAAAATTGACGAGGAAAAGGCCCAAGCCATACAAATGATTCCGAAAAAAAATAAAATGCCTCTATTTCAACGCTGACTCTCTCTTAAACAAAATGGAGGAAGCAAAGCAGGTTATAAAACTGGAAAATCCGGATATTGTGGCAATAGTAGAAGTTAAACCAAAAAACTACAGATACTTACCTACCGTCACAGAGCTCAGTATCGAAGATTATTATCTGTATGAACAAAATCTGGAAGAGAATACAGGTAGAGGGATAGTCTGCTATTGTCGAAAAGGCATCAACGTGCATCCAATATCGAGGTCAACCGACACGATTGAGCCCAAAGAAAGTCTGTGGATCTTCATTAAGAATCTGTTATCAAATTCATTGGAATCTGTTATCATAGCCCCAACAACACTGACACATCCGACGAAGCTCTGTTCTCGCAAATAGCAGCATTCGCTAAGAACACCAACCAAAAGCTTGCTATTATAGGAGATTTCAATCTCCCTAAGATAGACTGGAATAGGCGATACACCACGGAATCTACCGCAAGCTTGACGAGTAAATTCCTGGACGTTATTAACGAACATTTTCTAGAGCAGCTAATATCTGAGCCAACAAGGATGCGGGGATCTGACACACCAAGTATCCTCGACTTGTTACTGGTAAGCGATGGAGACCTGGTATCAGATATTAAGCAGTTGTCACCAATCGGTAAATCGGATCACTCGGTAATTGTGTTTAGCTTGGAAACGGAGGTTTTGAGGACATGTGTGGCACTGAAACGTAACTACTACAAGGGAGATTACGTTGCTATGAGAAGAGAGCTTTCGGATGTCAACTGGATTGAAGAATTCAGTGGGTTGGAGTCGTTAGACACCATTTACACAAGGTTCACTAAGATTGTAGCCTCAATGGAAGAACAATTTATTCCTATGCACAAGAAATACACCCGTGTTGCATTACCTAAGGCCCAAATTGAACTGATTAAAGCAAAACAAAAAGCATGGAGAGACTACAAAAGTAATCGACAAAGTAACGACCGAGAGAAAACATTCAAGAGGCTCCGCAACAGGGTTCGGAAAACAACAAGAACAGAAGGAAAGCTTAGAGAACGTAAATTAGCTTTCTCCTTGAAAGAAAACCCAAAAAGTTTCTGGAAACACATGAACAGCAAAAGGAAAAACAAAAGTGGAGTCTCATCTCTTTACGATCCCGTGAAACAAAAGCTGGTACACGACCCCATGGACAAGGCAAATTTTCTCAACAGCCAGTTCTCTTCTGTTTTTACTCAGGAACCTGAGAACGAAGACCACTTTAGCCGCGAGGAACCAAATTAGGGTCTAAGCGACTCGATAAGACCGATAGAGATCAACCATAGCGATGTTCTAAAAAAAACTCAGAGAACTTAACCCAAGCAAGTCCACAGGCCCAGACAATCTACATCCAAAACTGCTCAAAGAACTTGCAACGGTAATAACAGAGCCACTAGTCTACATTTACAGAAAGTCTCTTGAACTCGGTGAGCTTCCCACTATTTGGAAAAAAGCTATTGTCGTCCCAATATACAAAGGTGGGAAACGAGAAGACCCATCAAACTACAGACCGATAAGCCTCACTTGTATTACGTGTAAAGTACTTGAGTCTCTCATTGCAGACCACACCCTAGAACACTTAAAACGAGAAAAAATACTTACCGAAAAGCAGTTTGGTTTTCTTAAGGAACGATCTGCAGAGATCCAACTGCTTTGTGCCACAGATGATTGGAAGAAAAACATCGACAAGGGGATCCAGATTGATCTCATATACTTGGATCTCAAGAAAGCCTTTGACAAAGTTCCCCATAAGCGTCTCGTCAAGAAGCTCAGGAAATACGGTCTCTCCTCATCCGGGTCCTCATTCAGTCTTCTTCAATGGATTACGGACTTCTTAAATGGCAGAAAGCAAGTTGTGTGCGTGGAAGGTTGTCTCAGCAATACCGAAGAAGAAGTTCTTAGCGGAGTACCCCAGGGGTCAATTCTCGGCCCCCTTCTGTTTAATCTCTACATCAACGACCTAGTTGAGGGCATCAAATCTGACATCCTTCTCTACGCGGACGACACAAAGCTCTATCGCGTCATCTCGTCATGTGAAGACATTCACCACCTGCAGGCGGATCTCCAACGAATCGATGACTGGATGAAGAAGTGGATCATGGAAATCAATACCCAGAAAAGTTATATCCTCACTCTGGGTCCACAAAACTTTTCGTCCTCATACTTTCTTGGTTCCGCTGCACTCACTCTTAGTAGAGAAGAAAGAGACCTAGGCATCTTAGTGGATTCTGAACTGAACTTCAGTAGCCACTATGAAGCTGTCGTCAAGAAGGCTTCCAGAGTTGCTGGTATGATCAGAAGAAACTTCTCGTGCGAGGACGACAAAATGCTTGCTACGCTCTATAAGTCCCTTGTCCGCCCGATTCTTGAGTATGGACATTGTTCTACAAGACCATATTACAACAAGGACATAGATGCTCTCGAGAATGTTCAGAGGAGGATAACTAAATTCTCTCCCAGGTTACGCTTCCTTCCCTACGAAGAGCGGCTTAGAAAGCTTGAAATCCCAACCCTCGCCTATAGATTCCATCGTGGTGATCTTATTGAAATGTACAAGCTCTGCAATGGAGCCTATGATAACGTACCAGCCCAGAGAATCGTGCAGTTCAATAAAAATCATCTCCGAGGACATCAGTACGAAGTGAGTATGGAACGTTTTTACAAGGATATGGGCCGATGGACTTTCGGCAACCGAGTTGTTCAGCATTGGAACAACTTACCAGAAAGAGTAATCTGCTCCACAAACCTACGGACATTCAAGAAGAAAGTTGATGAATATTATTCAAGTGACATTTTCTCCTTATGCAAATTTAGAAGAAATGCAAATTAAGATTTTTGTTTTGTAGAGGCTTAACGGCCTGCCATCAAATTTGCGAATATATTTTTTAACTATTTACGTAACACGTTTCCTTTCAAGAGGCCTAATTGCATTTTGATACCTGACACCCAGATTCCTTGCTTTTGAACCTATCTCACAGCTTCCGTGTGTTTGGCAATGAGTTGTTGACTCGCTGCTAATGAATCTAAAAGTTCTTGTTATGCTTGCAAAGGATCCAAATCGATTAATACCCTACATTCCTCAATTTTGACTTTTTTAATTGTCACTACTGTCAATTTATATTGGATCAAAACCGCAATCAAATACCTTATACTGAATAAAAACAAAATTGCTTCAAAATACCGAAGTTATCTATCTGAAAAGCCAATCGTAAAAAACGTAACAAAATATAACAAACTGAAATTAGAAAACATAACACCAAATAGAAATCTCATAACATCAATGAGAAAAAAAAACAATGACGCACACATTGACCGCAAATAACATAATCCATTTAGTTACACTTTTAATCCAAATTCCTACGATTTTCCTTTTCTATTGTCACTTCTGTGAGAAAAAGAAAAACTTAGTTTTTTAATGGTAATACAAAAAGAAACATTTTTAAATGAAAATACCCCCCAAAAATGTATTTATTTGATCTACGGGAGAAAGCGATATCTAGAGGGAACCCCCCCCCCCCCCAAAGATGATACGGCTGTTAAAACCTGAAATACAGCAAAATACTGCTGCTACTAACAACTCACCGCAGTATCAAGCCCTCTGAGGCCAACACAGCTACGCACACTCCTCCTCCATCCTGATCTATTCAAAGCATCCCTCTTTAGACCCTACCAGGAAGTTCCCATATCCTCTAAATCTTTCTTTATTACATCCTCCCACCCCAACCATCTGACGACTTGCTTTCCGTTTAGCCCTAGACTGTTGGCCGAAAGGGACAATCTTCGGCAGTCTATCATCCGTCATCCTCAGAACGTACCCAAACCAACTAAACTTTTCTCACATAGAAAAGCGGTACTAAACCACATTTTTCATATATCCTACTGTTTGAATCTAGAACAATCCGTAGGCAATTTCTCTGGAAAACACCTAGCAAATCTTCATCCCCTTTTCAGAGCGCCCATGCTTCAGAGATATTTTTGACCACTGTCATCACTGTACGTCCAAACTATGTACAATACGTCCAAAATGTCAACCTACGCCCAATACTTCCAATATGTCAACTAACGTTCAAACTACGTGCAATATTTCCAAATGTCAACCTACGTCCAATACTTCCAATATGTCAACTAACGTTCAAACTACGTGCAATATTTCCAATATGTAAACCTACGTCCAATACTTCCAATATGTCAACTAACGTTCAAACTACGTGCAATATTTCCAATATGTCAACCTACGCCCAATACTTCCAATATGTCAACTAACGTTCAAACTACGTGCAATATTTCCAAAATGTAAACCTACGCCCAATACTTCCAATATGTCAACTAACGTTCAAACTACGTGCAATATTTCCAATATGTCAACCTACGCGCAATACTTCCAATATGTCAACTAACCTTCAAACTACGTGCAATATTTCCAATATGTCAACCTACGCGCAATACTTCCAATATGTCAACTAACGTTCAAACTACGTGCAATATTTCCAAAATGTAAACCTACGCCCAATACTTCCAATATGTCAACTAACGTTCAAACTACGTGCAATATTTCCAATATGTCAACCTACGCGCAATACTTCCAATATGTCAACTAACGTTCAAACTACGTGCAATATTTCCAATATGTCAACCTACGCCCAATACTTCCAATATGTCAACTAACGTTCAAACTACGTGCAATATTTCCAATATGTCAACCTACGCGCAATACTTCCAATATGTCAACTAACGTTCAAACTACGTGCAATATTTCCAATATGTCAACCTACGCGCAATACTTCCAATATGTCAACTAACGTTCAAACTACGTGCAATATTTCCAAATGTCAACCTACGCCCAATACTTCCAATATGTCAACTAACGTTCAAACTACGTGCAATATTTCCAATATGTCAACCTACGTCCAAACTATCTGCAATATGTCATACTTACATCCAATAAGTCTGTTATGTCAACCAAGGTCCAACCTACATCAAATATGAGTAAAACAAAATGTCATCTCATTCAGTTTACAATCGGATGACTGATATATCAAAATTAATCCAAACTAACAGTGTATACTTTACGTTGTTTTTCAAAAATTTCCTTTATACAGTTAATAAACAAGCAGATATATTTCATTCTAAAACTGAATAAGTTTTATAGCAAAGGGTTTCTCAACCAGGGTTCCCTAGAATCTTAATATAGATGGATTTCATCACAAAAGAGTCACCAATGACGAACTAAAGAGAAACCGTGTCAGCTATGATGAAAAAAAATGCGATAAATATTGTAAATACTGTGTAGCCGTTTATAGAAAATTTCCTTTATTTATTCATTATCTTTAGTCATTTCAATTACTTTTACTGACTTTTCATATTCATTATAATGTTATTTTTTATTCTTTGGCTGATGAAATATAATTAATCAAAAGTAAAACTGATTAGACCATCGAGAGATAACAAAAGCTGTTCAAGAACGAATTCAAAATGACAACAAGAAATATAATAATAACGAATTGTTTCAACTTGCCAATTGTTCTCTTTCTTTCTTAGAATAGTTTCAAAATGTTATATAAACACTATATACTGGGCCACAAACATTATTAAAAAATTATGCAAGGAGGGGAAAATGGAGCATGGAACAACTATGGTACAAATGGAGTGAGATTAATTCTTTCTTCTTTGAATAAATTAATTCACTTTTATATTGCAAAAGGTGGATGATACAAAATGCTAGCATAGATTTATCCAACACAAAACAGGAAGGATTCCCCAAACACTAAGAAAGAAGTTGAAAGCATACTTATAAATACAAAAAAGTAAAGTATGACCCCCAGCTTGGGAAACAGTGGCTTCCATCCAAAATTAGATATATAAACCATATGTGCCAGAGAAAAAGCCAGCATACCAGGAAGGAACAAATCTGGCCAAACTAAAAACGCATCACCAACACTGGAGAGGGCCAATCCAATTGCTATTTTCTTTGAAAACCCTTTACTAAATAATAAAAAAAAGTGTTATGAAGTATGAAATAATTGAGGCTTTATTAATCACGAATACTATCACCACATGTCAGAGATCATAGAGCTTTTTGATTTGTGAGGTACAAAATAAGAAAATCATTTCCACTGAACACGTATCCTAATTCTTGGAGACATAAAGGTAAGGGGCAAAGATTTTTTTTTAATGAAGAAATAAAACACCTATTTTAATAAATATAGAGGGGTTAGTTATTCTTTATGAAAACAAAAAAAGGTAAACAAATATAGGGATGATTGGTCCCTGAACCAACCCAACTGGCACCCTGCCATGGTATGTTATATCTCTTTCCAACATGGAAAACAACTAAATCTGTCACCATGAAATTAAAAAAGACAATAAACCCAGTGGTCTTTGGGCTACAGTGAAAATTCTGATCATCAGGAATGTCCCTACTTACAAGGCTTATAAAAATCCTAGGAGTAAGACATAAATGTATATGTTATGAGAAATATGTGGTGCATGACATTTATCTTTGTATATCATATGTACGATAGGAGCATTATATTCAAGTTAGAGTCGAATAATCAATTCATATAAACTCTCAGAAAAATTATAAGTATCCCCACCTACATTATAGCCAAAGTTATTATTATTAGCAACACTTAGCTATCATAATTGTCATTTTTACTATTATTATTTCCCATTTTGTCTATTGATTAGAAAGTTGTTTTCACCTTGTGCTAGTGGTTATTAATCGTCATTGTTGCTATTATTAATTGGTTTCTATTGTTTGCTGTTGTTTATAAGATTCTATTGTTTAGAAAACATTATTACTGTTATTTTCACAATGTGCTAGCAGTTATTAGTTCTATTGTTTAGAAAAATTATTACTATTATTTTCACATTTTGCTAGCAGTTATTATTAGCACTCAGAAAGCAATGTCTGCCATAAGAGTTTATGGATTTTTCTGATAACATGTAGGTTGAACTACTCAAACTAGAAGCTCTTATGCTCTTCAAGGAAATTATATCCTGTTCAACACAATTGTTTACATTCAGTTGTGCTACCTTTAACCAAAAAACTCAGTTTGGTTTGGACAAATTCCCACATTTCTCTACTGTTGTCAGTAACTGTAAAAATTCAGAACTGTCGTTTTACTTTACAACTGATAAAAAACAACATTACGAAATTACCCAGGGAGGGGGGTCAGAACTTTTATTTTATCAAGGTTTCAATGGAATTATTTCTCATCTTCTTACTTTTATTCTCTTTTCCATGTCATCTTGTTTCTTCACTCAAGATAACATCCATCCAGCAGAATAATGCTGGGCGAGCTTTTCTTTCTTTTAAAAAACAGTTTCAAATTTAATACAAGCCTTATATTCCTGGTCATAAACATTATTAATATGCCAAGGGGTCATAAATTATACAAAGAGGGAAAATAGAGCTAAACAGGGTGAAGTTACTTCCTTCTTCTTCAGGTTAAATCTAATATGAAAGGTTTCGTGAGTTAAATAATAATTTTTGTTTTCTAAACATCACCAACAAGTCCCATTAAAAAAAGCATTTAGATAATAAGATGTAATTACAAACAATAATTACAAAAACTCCGGAGGGGGGAGGGGCATTGATAAAAAATAAATTTGATTGGATAATTGAGTAATAAGTGCCCAGAAATTCAAGAACTGCTGAGATTCAGCAACAAATCTCTCATTAAAAAACGGAATTTTTTTTTTTTAGATAATCAGATGTTATTACAAAGAAAAGTAAAAACTTCTTGAAGCATTAAGAGAAACTAGCTTCCCCAAATTTATCTATTAATTTCAATTTTTACAATAGCAACGACAAGCTACCATTTTAAAACATATTTTACTCACTATTTATTGAGTGTTTAAATGTGACTGGATACATTTAATGACTGAGGCAAGAGCAAATCCAATCTGCAGAGTAAAATGCACATTACTATGTACAGACACAGCAAAGAGTAGATAGCATGATGTCTACATAAAAGTTTATTGCATAATTAACTGATTTAATAATTTACAAAAACATGCAAAATCTACATTCAGATCTGAAATGTTTACATATAACTTTATTGCATAATTAACTGATTTAGTAATTTACTGTGAACACAAAAAATGCAAAATTTACATTCATATCTGAAATCTATGGACTTTCTTATATAATCCAATAGAAAATTTTTGAATATTAAGTCATCTAGCAAAAACGTCATTATTGGTATTCTAGTCATAGAATTTAATCATCAACTATGCTTTCAAAAAGTTCTGGTATACAAATTTGTAGTTACTACTTTTTGTTCAATCATAAATTTTACTTTTAGGAAGTCCTGATAGCAACTATGTAGTTGCTGTACATTCTTTTCTAAAATAAAAAAAAATAACAACTTGCTACAATATTGGTGTTTCAGCAAATTTTTAAACCTAAGACTACATGCAAAAAAAACAAACATTTTATTTCTCAAGTTTTCTTTTCACCTTCCATAATGTATGCATATTTATACTTTTAATTTGTATAGCTTTTTTGTTATGACAATAAACGCGATCTGGTTGCTAATCCAACACTAGCAAAAATAATTTTGATCAGGTGATTCATGCACATACTTTTTAATGGCCCAAGCATGATGTTTGATACTTCCATTGTTTGTACTTTGCATGATTTGGATAAAAAATGAGTTTTGCCTAATCAGGCTGAACTGACTGCACATATCCCACCTATTAAAGGCATTAGAAATGGTGCAGCTGCCTTGACTAGGTGATATAGGAACAACATTATTTTTTTCAAACAATCACGACCATGAGGATTATCTGTCAAGTTCTGGAATATAATAGATTTCTTTGACTATTCCCACCTCTGTTCCGGCATTAGACAAAAGTACCCCAAAAATCTTTAATTTGATTTTTTCTCCCTTCCAACTATGTTTTCTTTACTATTTGTAAGTATTTCTTGAAATTCTTACTATTTTTGTTGTATATATTTTTTGTTACAGCAGATTTTTTGCTGAAATGAAAACACCTTGTAGCTTAAACAGGAAACATTTACCTTTAATCTTAATTTTAATAACCTAGAATATAATTTTTTTTTTCCATACTACTATGTTTTTCATTGATTGGCACTAGATTTCCTCTAATCCCATGATTAAACATGCAGAAACATTGCCAAACTAGCCAATAACCTCTTTTTATGTGTAACCTTACCCATTCAAAATCAATAGTGAAAAAAAATTATACCTTTCACTAGACATCTTTCTGTTTGAAACAGCAATATAAACGAGACAATATATTGGCAGGCATTTCAGAATTGCTTTCCTGTAAGAAGGGTCTGATGCAGCAAAAACATGAGTCTTGAAATAAATCACAACAGAAGAAAAAAATGGCAATAGCTTCAAGGTAAATGACCTCTCCATTAAGAAACAAACTTCCTCAGACGTCTCAAACTCTGCACAGGTTCAGATACTTTTGATATACAGCTTCTTTTTGTTCCTTTATTCAATTTTCTTAAGTGTGTTTCTAGAAATTAAATATGTTATCACAAAGTAATTATAACACATTATTTGTAAAATTCTAATTAATAAAATACACAACCATAAAAAATGTCATGTTACTACATAAAGTAGCAATGATTGTAAACATAGAACCTGATTAATTAAATTGCTCTAACAGAACTTATACAGCCTTAAAAAAAAATTAAAAAACCACATGCCTCAGGAAAGTGAAACTTTCCTTGATTGATGTAGCAAAGACAAGAACTTAGCAGTAAACTGAATAGAACTGGGGCCAAATGAGTAAAATTAGGTGAGAATATAACCATAACAATCTAAACTATATACTAATATGTTTCTAGTTAAAATCATTCAAGATTGAAAGACTAAATGTCTTTCCCCTACGATGAAAGACTAAAAAAAACTCAAATTACCCACTCTGGTGTACCACCGCAGACGAGGTGATATGCTGCTTACCCATAAACTCTCTAATGACACATCTAGTCTCCTCAACCTGAATATGTCCTACCAATCTCATACAAGAGGCCATTCAAAGAAACTTCCTAAATGCCATGTGAACGCTAGAATGCGTCAAAACTTCTTCTCCGAAAGATTTGTCAACGACTGGAATTCCCTCTCCAAGTCTACAGTGTCAGCAACCTCACCTATAACTTTCAAGAAGTCACTGAATAGCGAGTGGTCATGCAGGAACTGGAAATACTGCTGGCAAGATCCAGATCAGTAACAGATGTCAGTCATCATCACTCACAGAGCAACACAGATCCATTGGACCTTATCGCTCTGAAGTGCGAATTAAGGTAAGGTAATTAAAAAACTTGAAATATTTAGTTAATTGACTCAGCTTCAAGAATATTTTTCAGGGAAAACAATTTTTTATGCCTGTTTATTCTTTTGTTTATTCTTTTATTCTTTTTGGCTATCTTGGAAAGGCGTTAGGCTAGGAAAATGAGACTTTCAGTGATGGGTCTAAAGGCTAAAGCATGTTCTGAGAAGGTAATTTGAAATACCTACCTCTACTCCCTCTCCCTCTAGAGGGTCCTGACCTTTGATGACCTTTAAAAATATGCGTGTTATAGAAGTGAAACCTTACAAAATTGATCTTCTGCTTGAATGAAGTACAACAAAATTGTTTTCTTTACATTTCAACTTGACCAGTCTGCCAGAACTAGGGGGCATAGTCGGAAACTATATCAGAGGAGAGCTGCCACTAGACTATGCAATAACTTCTTCACTTATAGAATAGTGAATTTGTGGAATTCTCTCACCAAAGAAGTGGTCACTAGACGTCCAACCATCATCATCACTAACCAGCAATTCTACAGGATTTAATCCTTATTTTGCTGGACAATGCAATTTAAGGTAATAACTTTGCTCAATCCCAATTTATAAGGTTCTAAAGATATGCCAATACATTTCCTAAATTTTGAAAAAAACATTGATATGGCTCAGAATTCTACTCAAATAATAGGAATTGCATTTTGAGAACTAAAGGCAGAGAAAAAGCAACTGGTAACTGATAACTGAAGTAAAATGTTGTTTTGTCCAAATTTCAATAGATATAGACTTATCGAATAGGACATTTCAGGGCCCTCTAGAGGGAGAAGGAGTGAAGGTGAGTACTTTAAAATATCTTCCTGGGATATACTTTAGCCTGTAGACCCATCCCTAAAAGTTTCATTTTCCTAACCTAGCCCTTTTCCAAGATAGCCAAAAGTCACTAAAGTAGAATTTTACCAATATCTGCATTATTTTTTTTATAGCTATTTGATTTAATATAGGAGAAAGGTCCCATTGGCTATAATGTTGAGGATGCCATGACCCCTTGTAGTCACTGGGGAAAGGCTGTAAGCTATGCAATTTGTCCATTTGTTTAATGTGTTCAATTTTTCCATGGTTCACATATAGTATTTGTTAATCAGAAATATCAGAAAATTTTATGGGAAAGATTTTCTGGCAGGGTGAGGGGGGATTTAACAGAGAACATTTTCTGTGGGAAGGAAAGTTTTGAGGGGTAATTTGCAAGTGAAAATTTTACATGGGAGGGAGAGGAGGAAGTTTCCGGGAATGAATTGAAAAACAGTCAGAAATTAAATGAGAAGTTTTTTTTAGTGAAAGTAAGGACTGACATTACAACTTAAAATAAACAGAAATTAATTTGTATATGCCCTTACATAAGGAGCAGTCTAAAATAATAAAAGAAAAACTTGAGTGAATGAATAGATTAGATTCTAAATTTAAAGCTTGCAGCAGCAGCAGCAGATTTTGGACCTTTCTTGACTGCAGATGTCACTTAGGTCCTCATTCAATGGTTCTAAACACATCATCCTGGAAGGTTGAAAATACAAGGAAAGGCGGATTTGCCTCCCAAAGCTAAAATTGGTCATCAATAATTAAACATTTCACTCATATTGTCTGGCCTTGATACACATCATCTGACAAGTTTAAATAACACACTAGTCTATATCTTCTTGTCTACTCCTATGTTTTGTAGAAACTGAACTACTAGTCAAAATATTTGTATACTAAGTTTTTCGTCAGCCACTCCACCCAAAAGAAGGTTTATATTACATTGCATAGAATTCTGAGTAAGGAACTTTACAAAACTTTGTCTTTGATGTTGATAATTATCACAATTTAGAAGAACATGTGCAATTCTCTCTTTGTTACAATATGTGCAATATTCATCCTCTCCAAAAAATCTTGTGATTCTTTATCAGTTTGTCAATCATCTTAACTTGCATAGGAGAATCACATTCAGTAAAGGGGCCTGTCATTTTTGTGGCCTGCTTTGTAGCTCTGTCTGCTCTTTCATTACCATCAATCCCAACATGAGCTGGTACCCATTGTAGAATTACTTTGTGTTTTTTACAGACAGATGCAAACATAGAATAGCAAGCAATTACTTCCATTATGGACATCCTATTTCTATTTGCATTACTGATGGCATCAATAGAGGCTTTAGAATCTGAACATATAACTACCTTAGGATAATTTTGAAGATTGGTTCCTATATATTCCAAGGCTTTCTTAACAGCAATAACTTCTGCTTGGAATATAGATGTTTCAACAGGTAACTTAAATTGATTTATAATTTGCAGCTTAGGGATTGCAAATGCAGCCCCAACTGGTGTGTCATGTTGAATTTTTGATCCATCTGTATATATATATATGTACAAAGTCGCTATATAAGTTGGCCATGTGTAATCTAAAACTGATTGCAAGATTGAACCAGGATACTTCACCAATATTATTTACACACTCAAGATGACTCAGTTCCCAAGGAGATAATGGCACGTTTTCTGGGACCTTTAGCATGTCAGCTATTTTTAAACAGTAATCAAATTGAGAGCAGAGTTCAATGGCTTTATCAAAAATACTTTTCTGATTGTGTTGCTTTTGGCTGTTGTCTATGACAAAGATACCTGGTTTTACTATTCTTGATTTTACTGGATGTGTTCTGTCAGCTGTCCATAGTTTCTTGATATATTTTAACACTGTAGTACTTCTTCTTGATTCAAGGTCTTCCAGGCCACTCTCTGATAGCAGGAATGGAATTGGTGTTGTGTTCCTTTCTCCAAAGGAAATCCTCAGAGCTGAATTCTGTATTGTGGCTAGTCTTTTAAGGGTTGATTGTGGAGCTGATTGATAAATTGCTGCAGCATATTCAAGCTTTGAACAAATATACTTTTGATAAAAACTCAATCTGGAATTTCACTCTACTACCCCAAGAGGGACCTTGTTAATAATTTCGTAATGTTTAGTCTTCTGATGCATGCTGCTTTGGTGTATTCTATGTGAGGATTCCAATTTAGATTTCTATCAATAATACAGCCTAAAAACTTCATTTGATTAACATAGTCAATTTTCCTGCACCCTAAAGTCAATGTTGGAGCACTAATAGCAGTTTTTCTACTTATAAGCATACCTTTGATTTATGTAAGGAAAAATCAATGTCAATACTGACTGCCCAATTCTCTAGTTGTTGCAATACAGCTTTTATGCTTTTAGTGACCTCACTGTGACCCAAAAAACTTTATCATCTGCAAATATGCTTGCTCTGGATGTTCCATCATCTAGTGGTATATCATACATGCTGATGTTATATAGATCAGGTCCTAGTGCTGAGCCCTGTGGCACACCCCTTTTGACCTTCAATGTGCTGGTAGATATGGTATTTCCTACTCTAATGTGAATTTCCCAGTCTTTCAGGTAACTCTTGACAAATTTCAATATTCTTCCATGCATACCACTTTCAATAATACCATTCAAAATGTGTCTATGGGTTAGAGAATCAAAGGCACTTTCAACATCTAAAAATACTGCAATCATTATTAGCTGGTTCTGAATAGCATAAGTAGCATCTCATTGAAAGCACACCAGGTTGTCAATGGTACTTCTATTCTTCCTAAAGCCACACTGGACGTCTTTGAGGAACTTTCTTTTTTCTATTTCCCAATTCAATCTCCTTTTAATAAGTCTTTCATACAATTTGCCCAAAACAGGCAAAAGTGTTATAAAGCAGTGATTTTCAATCTTTGAGCTATCTTTATTGGCTTTAGGAATCATTATTGAAGTTGTTGTTTTCCATATTTTTGGGAAATAGCCAATAACTCATCATTGAGATTGGAAATAAACTGAGGAAATATCATGTCAGATCCAGGAGCAGTTTTTGGAAGATAAGATATAACATGTTGTATTTCTGCTAATGTAAATGGCTTATTGTATGGCTCATGTAGTTCTCTTCTGGAGAGTCTGTTGATCTTTGAGTTTTAGCAAATGATTCCAGTTGTATCATGATCCATTTTACCCATAGTTTGGCTGAGCTAAGCTAGCTTCACCTCTTTGTGCTTCAGTGAGAAGAGGAATGTGGTTGTAATTCATAGGTGGGTTATTACTTTTTGGAGGGCTTGTTCATCATATGTCTTACAAAGGAATATACTTTGTTTGCTGGAGTTTTGAAATCCAGGTGCTCCATAAAATCTCTGATGCTTTTACTTTTTGCAGCTGAAATTGATTTTTTAAATTTTGCATATGATTTTTTCATTTGCATCAGATTTGGTAAAGTAGTTGTAGCCAAATATATTCTGCTTTGTTTCTTATATTCCTTTTTTGACTCTGCACACTCTCTGTTCCACCAAATGCTGCTTTTTACCCTCTTATTGGTGCTTGCAGCAAATGGCATAGATGTCTTTGCAATTTCTAATATTTTATTCTGAAATAGGAGGATTCTGTCATCAATAAAGGTATCTGTAGTCAAGAGATTTTTTATGGGAATTACATTTAAATTGTCTTTAAAATGGGACCAGTTAGCCCTTTTTACCTGAAATCTGAATCTGTTACCTTGACTTGCTGAAAATGATCTACTATTGGTTTGTCTATTAGACTCTATTGCCAAATGGATAGGAGAATGGTCACTAAATAGTAAAGTTTCAGATGGGATACAAATGGATGTTATATCCACTATGTTAGGACTGGTCATAATCAGGTCAATTGTAGTTTCAATTTGAGAAAGGGGATTACATCTGGTGGGTAGTCCTTTAGGTGTTATTAGGCATATGTTGGTATCAAGCAGCAACTTGTCCAGGCTTCTTCCAGATGGGTTAATCAAATCACACTTACTGTACACCATACTTTACTGTGGGCATTGAAATCACCCACTATAATTAGGTCCTCATTATTTGGGATCAATTGGTGTAGTTTTTTCATTATGTCTCCAACAATGGGATTGCTTCCATTGGCATTGTAAACATTGAATATATTTAAAATACTGCCATTACCTTGAATCATTTTACATCCAGTAATTTCCAAATTCCATTGAAGGTTTTCTTTGATTTTTGGCTCAATTCTAGTAAAATGAATGTTATTTTTTAAACAAATAATGACTCCTCCTTTGGTGCCATTAGTTCTGTCTTTCCTGATAAAATTATAGTTTCTAAAGTTCATTCTTATATGGGGTTGTAGCCAAGTTTCCTGGATACATATTTTATCTATAGAATTGTCCTGGCAATGGTCAAGAATAATATCCTTTTTTTTCCTTTCCTATAGATTGAGCATTCCAAGACAATATTTTAAGAGCCATGGTGGTTACCTAATGAGGCTCTAATAAGTAAACAAACACTTGAAATCTTTTGTTCATTAAGGTCCCCTAAATTTAATTCTTTTACCAATTTGCCAAGTTTTTCAATTTGAGCTGGTAAGCTTAGGCTTGATAAATTTATAAGATCTGCACTGCACAGTAGACAAATTACTAACCTTTCTGCTACTTCTGTTTTTGATGATGCAATAAGTCTTTCAGTAGTTTGGTTTGATTAGGTCTGATTAAACTGATTATTATGTAATCTCTTCTTATTTAGAATGTCTGCATAGCTTTTATAGGCTACCTGTACCATGGAATCCTATTTGATGTTTTTCAGCCACTTGGAGGATTCCTTGGTTTTGATGTCTTACCAGGCATAAGTTGGATGTTGATGAGTGGCTTCAACCACAATTGGCACATGAATATGATTTTTGTCTAATTGCTGGGTCTATTGTTTTCAATGACTGGCCTGATTGGTGTTTCTCTGAGCACCTCAAACAGACTGACTCTTTAGCTCTGCATTCCTTTTGAGTGTATCCATATTTCTGGCACTTGTGACACTGAAGTACTCTGCAATAGTACTGGTATACCTCCCTTTTTCTTCCAAAGCACCAAACATTTGGTGGTAGGGTCCTACCCTCAAATACAACTAATATAGCAAGACTGTCTTCAATTTTTTTGGATTCTTTATTATATCTTTTCTGTCTTATAGCATCTTGTGCAGCTGTAGGAGCTTGTAAGCTCTCCTTGATTTCCTCTATGGTTAGGTTAAGAGGGATACCTTTAATTATTCCTCTTACAGTAGGTTGGATTCATTTAGTTTTTACAGATATGTTGCAGAGTGTGCTAATGGAAAGAATATTTTCACTATCATTCTCCCCTTGTAGATATAAGAACATATTCTTTCTTTCTTTCTTAACTTCAAGCTCAAATTTGGAATTTTTCAATGTTGTCTGGATTGACTTTGCTACTTCATGATCAGGGAAAATGTTTTCCCATTTTCTGCAATTACAATTTCTATTAATACTTTATAGCCTATTGTTCTTGCTCTGGGAAGCTTGGTGTATCCTTGTTAGTGTATTCTACTTGAGGTGCTGCAGCTTTCCTTTGATTACACTTTGTATTTACACCATTTTCACTATCTGGGGACAAATCTCTCCTTTTTATACCAATGTTTGGATTCTGTCCTAGTCTTGGTAATACTGATCCATTTTCAAGCATTATGATACCTTCTATTTCCATTGGATTTACAGATGTTCTGAGCTCTTCATCACTGTCATAAGAGGGTAGGCCTAATGCTGGGTAACTCTCTTCATTGAGTGCAGAAAATTTGTTTGAGGTTGGGATTGAGTAGTATGGGTATTTGGGATGTATAATATAACTTTGGGATGGCAGAATTGAGTTATGGCTTGCAGTAACAATTGGTTGGGTTGAGCTTCTCTGGAGATCTCCTGGTGTATATGTTGTTACACTTTGCCCGTTAGGGAGAATTCCAATTAGAGGTTGAGAGTGGGGGGGGGGGTGGAAATTTTGGATGGGACCAGGTAAACCCTGGTCAGGTAACTGAAGCATTCAGCTGCAATCACAATTGTCTAAAGTGTAACTATGGTAAAATAATCACAGAAATACAAAGAATCACCAATACTCACAAGAAAATTACAACTTTAAGCAAAAGATTTTATCCGTGAATTTAACTAGGAATAACCAGATTTACAACTTTGAAAATATGCACATGCACAAATTTTCAAAATTTTCGCAATTAGCTCAATGTTGCCATATTAAAAAGGTTTTGTAGTAGAAATATTAAGCGTTGAAAGTATTAAATAAAAAAACATGTTTTTTTTAATGAAAGTAAGGAGCGACATTGAAGGGTTTACCTTCTCGTAATACCTCGCTCTTTACGCAAAATTATTTTTAGTAACTTCAACTATTTATTCTACGGTCTTTGTGATTCAGGGGTCATTCTTAAGGAATTGGGACAAAATTTAAGCTTTAGTGTAAAGAGCGAGGTATCGACGAGGGGTGAACCCCCTCATATACGCAATAAAAACATACGAATATAGAAGTTCGTTATGTAAGTTAATTCGTAAGTTACGTATATTTTTTTAATGAAAACGTTTGTAAAAAATAAAAGTTCTAGTTGACTTTTTAAGTAATCAAAAAATTGGAGGGCAACTAGGCCTCCTTCCTCGCTTCTTTTTTCTCAAAATCTTCCCAATAAAACTATGAGAAAGCCATTTAGCCAAAAAAAAATTAATAAAAAATTTAGCCAAAAAAAAATTAAAAAAACTTATATGAAAGAGGCTTTTCAACCTCAACGTTGAGCAGGAAAAGCCCTTTTCATATAGGGAGTAATTTCTGTTCATGATAAGTTTGAATGTCGCTCCTTACTTTCATTTAGAAAAACTTATTTTTCTAATTAATTTCTGGACGTTTTTGAATTAATGCTTGGTTTGATCTTGGCTCTCCGCACATAAATAACTAAAACGAAATTTGCATAATAATTTTTTTGGCTAAATGGCTTTCTCATAGTTTTATTGGGAAGATTTTGAGAAAAAAGAAGCGAGGAAGGAGGCCTAGTTGCCCTCCAATTTTTTGATTACTTAAAAAGGCAACTAGAACTTTTATTTTTTTACGAACGTTTTCATTAGTAAAAAATATACGTAACTTGCGAATTGACTTACGTAACGAACTTCTATATTCGAATGTTTTTATTGCGTTTATGAGGGGGTTCACCCCTCGTCGATACCTCGCTTTTTACACTAAAGCTTAAATTTTGTCTCAATTCCTTAAGAATGACCCTTGAATCACAAAGGCCGTAGAATAAATAGTTGAAACTACTAAAAATACTTTTGCGTAAAGAGCGAGGTATTACGAGAAGGTAAACCCCTCATGTGTAATAATTTCTGTTCATTTTAAGTTTTAATGCTGCTCCTCGCTTTCAGCAGAAAAACTTTTCATATTTATTTTTTCATTGTTTTTTTTTTTTTTTAATAATGCTAGAAAATCCTGCGCTCTCTTCATTAAAAGCTTCTTCCCCCATAAGAAGTTCCTCCATGGAAAGACTCTTCCACTTACTGCCCCTCCTTTATCATCTCCCTCCCCATCAACTCTCCGCCTCCAAACCAAAAAAATCCCCCTGAAAACGTCTGTACACTTTCCCAGTAACCATTACTATATGTAAACACAGGTCAAAGTTTGTAACTTGCAGTCCTTCCCATGGGGACTGCAGGGTAGTAAGTCGTCCCCAAAGAAATAGTTATTAGGTTTTTTCGACTATGGTGAATGAAATGGCTATCTCATAATTTTTTTTTCCGGTGACTTCAGTGAAACAATGAGCGTGGGAGGGGGCCTGGGTGCCCTCCAATTTTTTGGTCACTTGAAAAGGGTACTAAAACTTTTGATTTCCGTTAGAATGAGCCCTTTCATGACATTCTAAGACCACTGAATCGATATAATCACCCCTGGGGAAAAAAAAAAAAATAAACACGCATCCGTGATTTGTCTTCTGGCAAAAAATGCGAAATTCCACATTTCTAGATAGGAGCTTGAAACATCTGCATCAAGGTTCTCTGATACGCTGAATTTGATGGTGTGATTTTCGTTATGATTGTATGACTTTAAGGGGGTGTCCCCCCTATTTTCTTAAATGAGGCAAATTTTCTCAGGCTTGTAACTTTTGACGGATAATACTAATCTTGATGAAACTTATATATCTAAATTAGCATTAAAATGCAATTCTTTTGATGTATCTGTTGATATCAAAATTCCATTTTTTAGAGTTTCGGTTACTATTGAGCCGGGTCGCTCCTTACTACAGTTCGTTACCACGAACCGTTTGAAAATAATTATTCATTAAGAGTCTGTGTTACTAAATTCTACTTTTTCAATTACTTTTTTCTATACAAAAAGTTTCCGTAAGTATTTCTGACCCGGGTAGTAGTCACGGAGCATAGTATGATGGAAATAAATTATTATTTAGGCCAATTTTCAAAATAAATCCAAGATGGGTGGAGGTTTTAGAAGTGCATTTTACTTTTATATGTGTAAAGGAATGAATAATTAAATTTATATGTCTAGTAAAACTTCAATTTAAAGGTGTCTCCTAGTGGATTTCAGCAATCGCGGTCAGAAACAAATGGTGTCATTAGGATTTTTAAAGGCCAGAGGCAAGATCAATACAATTCTCATGCTCCTTTTATTTATTTTTTAAATTCTCCTATTTACCCTAAAAATTTCAAAGTTGAAATATGGAATCTAAAAATATCTTTGAGAAATAATTAAAAAATATGAAGGAAGCTAGTAGCCTAACAAGTAATTTAAGTCAAGTCAGTTTTCTAAAGAATTTTAAAAGAGAAAGTGGTGTCATTTGGGTTTTTAAAGGCTACATGTACGATCAATAGTTTTCATATTTCTTTTATTGTTTTAAAATCCTCCCTTTTTAGCTTAACAATATTTCAAAGTTGGATCTAAAATAGAATATAAAAATTAACTTTTTAGGATACAAAGTTACCTTTGAGAAAGAATTAAAAAATATGAAGGAAGCTAATAGCCTAACAAGCAATTTGTGTCAAGTCAGTCTTCTAAAAGAATTTTATGAAATCCCTTTAATTTTGTTTATTTTGTTGCTTTATACGAGGTGAAGTGGGACAAAGCATTTTGAAGATAAGTCTCTTCTTGTTTTTAAATTTAAAATGGATTTCAAAGAGGGAAACAAGGAAAGGGGAGGGTGTTCAAGTCTTCAGCTCCAAGAGTGCTTTATACCAAGGTAAGGACCAGAGACCTCAAATTTGACTTTGTCCACGGCCTACAAGCTCCGAGCACGAGTGCCTGTTTTTAAAATTTGGTGAAAAAATAACATTTTGAATTTCTTCAAAAATAATTACATATAAACACTATTTTAAAGTTAAAAATATTAAACTGTTGATATTTCTTAAACTAGTTCTATTTATTCAGATATATTTTTAATATATGAAATAATGCTTCATTTTGAAAAACTTTGTTTCCTGGGTTCAGGGATGCAGCTTAGAGGTGGAGGGGGAACTCCCCTCTCCCAAAAGTTCCAAAACATTGGCGCCTAGTGCCAATTGCTTCGACGGAACCTACTTGTGTAAATAGAAGTTCAAGGCGTCGGCAATGCACGCCAGCGTGTTGTTGATGCAGAGCTAACGAGACATCGGTTTCTTGTCTGGAAGTTGTAATTTTAATATAGGCCTGAGCTATTTTTAGTTTTTCCAATCTGAGTCTCTCTTCAAATTAATTTATGTGAGTTAGACACACACCGAATTAATACGATCCAGTTCACTATATATTTGACAAGTTTTTTCAGATGGGATTTGTCGCATACTGAAAACTGGGCATACAAAAGTAAATATATCACTTAATACCAGTTCACATAAATAAATCAGTTGATACCAGTTTGCATAAATACATCACTTTTTATACCAGTTATGAAAGTAAACTTGGTTTGTAGACAATCAGTAGATTAATAATACCAAAAAGTGTTGTCGAGTGGAAAAATAGCTTTCTGGCTTGACAAAGCAGAAAAAATAACAAAAAAATATGAGCAAAAGTGAAAAAGGGTTAAGTTGACGTGTGAAGACGATAAAGAAGCTGCAAATCTGTCACTTTTTATGAGTTTGATGACCACTACCTAGTACTTTTGCAGGCTTAGTACCATGTAAGACGGTTCTATCCAAGTTTGAAGAAAGACGCTCTATCCGAATCCGTCCAAAGGTAGCTCAAAAGAAGAGTTCACATTCTTTTAATTTAGCTAAGCCAATTATACAGTTTGTCCAGCGCTTAAAAATAAGATCAAAAGCCCAAAGAATTGACGAAATTAGTGCTATTGCTAATAGCAGTGGCTTTGTTGACAGAGCAAATGGAAAAACGAGTGTTAGTGTCGGTTAATTTAAAAAAAATGAGGGAAGTAAAGAGCGAAGTTGAAGCTTAGAAGGAAAAAAAAAATTATCGCTTCACAGTCTATCTAACCTGTATCAATAAAGCTAGTAAAAATAAACCAAATAATCATATTTTCCCATGCTTGTAGGATTAAAGAAAACTTACGGTTTACTGAAAACACAGGAACCAAGTATAAAAACAAGAATGTTGATTTATTAGTTAAAAGTGGGTACGTAGCCTGACAACAACAAACTAATCTATAAAGCTTTTCATGGTCTTACATCAGCTGAAATATCAATAACTTTCAGTATACAATCAAAATTATCTTAAGAAAATAAGCATAAAAATAAATACTTTTTTAATGACCGCGAAGTCATTGAACAGCATTCAGAAATATTGGATTTTCTTATCAGGTAAAATCTTGGTGTCACCAGCTATAATACCAATAGTGAGTAATAAATAATCTTAAATTGTAAGAAATGCACTTTAGTATTACTAAAAAAAAATGTTTTTATTTGTATACCATAAGAAGTGGCCTTAATCGGTTTACTTTTACTGTACCAAGACTCCTATAGTTTTTAATAAAGCACTAGTTTTCTATAATCCTACAAACATGGGGAAATGTCGTTATTTGGTTTATTTCTACTAGCTTTATTGATATATGTTTGATAGACTTTGAAGCAATAATTTTTGTTCGTTTTAAGTTTCAACTTCACTCTTTACTTCCCTCAAAAAAATTTGTTTTTTTAAATTGATCTTTGCCCGTGTTTAATTTAAATTTAATGCAGAAGTAACCCTTCAATAATCTTTCATATTTTTTCGAGGGGGGTACCATCATTTACAGAATAATTTCTTTTCGTTTTAACTTGTAATGTTGCTTCTTACTCTCAGTTGAATAAAAATTATTTAATTTCGCATCGTTTTTCAAATAATGCCGATAAATCCATGCTACACAAAATGGTACACAATTTTTGAAGGTGGGCAACGTCGGTAGTTAGGAAAGAGTTTCTTTTTTTCTAAAGAAAATTTTTAAGCTTTTCAAAACCTAAGCACAATTTTGGTACGTCTAACTTATTTCACCGAACATCCCCCCCCCCCCTGATAAACACCAAAAAACATTAGACATACATGTGTGGAATAGAAACAAAGAAAAAAACTTGGAATGTAACCTGACAAATAGAAAAATATCACAGAACAAAATGGTAATATGTTCTTAGTGCTATGATTTCTCAATATATATTATAAATAATTTTATTCTGTCTATTAAAAGGAGAAAAAGGAAATAATATGAATAAATAAATGCAACAATAAGTAATCCTTCTTTGAAGATTTGAGTGGTTCCAAAGCCATATGCCTATATTTCTTCAGCCCCTAAGTGGCAAGGGGTTGGGGTCCGGGGCGGAATTTGTTCCAAAATAGTGTATGGAACATATCACAATTCACAAAAAACTAACAAAAAGAGTGAATTAGCCCAAAAATAATCATAAATAAAGTAGAAAATACCTGATTAAGAAACTGAACCCTTGCCACATCTGATTCAAAGTTTAACGCTCTAGTAACTGAACTACGGCGGCTGATGATCGAATTCAATCTACTTGTTCTTGTAAGACTAAGTTGTGTAAATTACAGCCCTTTTCCCAAAGACTATGGAGAGCTATGTCGTCGCCAAAAGCAAAGCTAGTGGACCTTATTCAGCAAATACATTTGTAATTGGCTATTATAAAACATTGGGTTAATAATAACTTCTATTATAAAGAGTGAGAGCATTAAACCTTATTTGGCGAAGCACAACTTTTGCAGACACGAGGAGGTGAGGGGGTAGGTCAAGGAATAGGCATTTTGAATTTTGAAATTCAATTATTTTTTCCTCTATGAATTTCTTCCTCTAGAGAACATTCGATATTTCTAAAATCATTTTACAAGCCCCAACGTCAGCTGACCGTGTTAAAAAGTTCATTGTAAATTCTCCCAACGGACAACGGAGACTTACTAAGGGGGCTGGGAGGGGAGTATACGGGAGAAGCTCTTGTAAATCTCCAGTTAAGGATTTTGGACCACTACTATTATTATGGTACTGTTTTAAACTTCCAAGCTTTTTTAAGTTAAGAAATGGCACCAAAAGGGCCGTTTTTAGTGATGTATGGTGCTCATGGATAGTAGAACTAATAAAAAGCACGTATATATGACCAATAGCTTTCAAATAAGCCATTAAACATCTCTCTGAGAAGTTCTGGATGCCCACTAGCCCCACCTTTTCCACTTGAACCATGGCACCAATAGTGCCATTTTAGTGCTATTTAGCACTTTCAGATGGTAAATTTTATAGAGAAAACGCAGATATGAGTAGTATCTTTTATAGGAGCTATAAAAATCTATCTACGATGTTTTGGTAACCCGCTAGCCCACCCCTTTAAAAATGGCACAAAAAGTGCCATTTCAGTGCCGTATGGCACTTGCAGATGGCGGAATTTAAGAAAAGCATCTAAATGAGAAAATGCTTCTGAATGAGCCATTAAACATCTCTGCATGATGTTCCCGTATCACGCTAGGCCTGCTGAAAAAAAAAACGGGAAACAGATCAGTGTACCAATGCAAAAAAGTTACTTTCCTTGTCGTTCAAGGAGGGGGACTGTAATGTACCTGCATTAGATTTTCGGCCATACTGATATCAATGGTTCACTTTTTATTGTGATATGACGCCATTTTTTGAGGGGTTTCAGACTTGTTTTCAAAATCAGCATACATTTCTTTTCGCAGTAAACTTTTACTTTTAAGACGAACCAAAACAATAGTTATCATTTTTAAGTCAGTGTCAGGTGACAATTTTTTTTGCAATAGGCAGTTTTTTTCAAAACGCGTTTTTTAACTTTTGGTTACTATGTGCTGTAGTTCGCTCTTTACTAGGCTGCAGCTGCCGCTGCAACCACGATGTTACATGAGAAGGTGCGTGTCAACCACCTAACCTCAAAAAAGCTGTTGAAAACTAAAAGACTGAATCGGAATAACTTTCCATCAAAATTCAAGCCAATACTGCTGTTCTGGAGATGAATAACGACGGAAGTGACATACCGTCGCCACTACTTCCCTCTTCTGTAAGTTTCTCGTACTGTACTTCAATGCTGATATCAAGAACTGTAATTCTTTTTCGCTCCAATTGCTTGATTTTTTCCGCTTATTCAGACCTTTAGGCTTTGTCCTTGGTTTATTCACTACAGAGTCTTAAATGTAGAATCACGCTAACTTAAGACCCCTGAAACGAATTCTCTTAAAAAGATAATCCCAAGGACCACTAGTTCAATTTTGGTTTGTCAAGAATTTTTAGCTGACGTCAAAATAATTTTTTTTTTCTTGAGCAAGAGTGCCGTCAGTAAGAGTGCCCTATTATAGTGATTGATCCTTGGTCATGTAATCTCAATTATGTTTATGGTGTTAAAACGTCTGAAAAGTGATGGAAGATTCTAGTGCAGACAGACTAACTAACAGACTTTAGTCAGCTCTCCTCATTGCTAAAGAGCATAAGCGTGCTCTTCAACTTTCTACAGTGATTTAAAGAACGATTGATAGAAAAAATATTGCGCAAGATAAACGTACTAACGTAGCCTAAGGACAGTGTAGAAAGAAAAGAATATAGTGCTTCCGATTGGTAAAACGGCCATTGTTGCGTGAGGAGACAGAACTGGTAATATAATTGGTTTAGTTTTACTTGTTAGTATAGGTGAAAAAAAGCTTTGAATAGTTATTGATGAAGGCCAGGCATAGTCTTGTTCATAAAATTAAACATTATTCTAGGTAGCATAACAACCATTACATTGTTGGATTCCCCTACCAACAGGGCTCACTACCCTAAGATAAGAATTGTGCCTCCTCCTACCTAATGGGGGTTACACATATTTTGACCTTCAATAACAGGCTATAGCCATTCAGTTCGTCCCTGAACAACTCAGCCTAGTTTTTTATATAACAAATGCTAAATTGGTGAATATTGAATGATCCACCCAAATGATCCACAAATAAAGTGAACATAATACTTTATACGTTTTGGTTAATGTTTAGTTTTGTTTCAAGTACTCTAAAGTGTGTATTACTGCATATTACAAGATTCTGATGATTGCATCATAACTTCCTGGGAGGCAGTTACCCTTCCAAAATTTCAGCTTTGAATTTACCCAGATGGTGATATTTACTTTTAACATCAACAATAGCACTCCTATATACCCTAGTATCTTGTATTGGTTAAACAAAAATTTTAAAAATAGGTTAGCCTAGCCCTAATAGGCTAATCAATAGAAATAAAAAATGGCTTAATGGACTGAATACTAAAAATTACCATGAATAAAGATTGGAAAACTAAAGTATTTAGATATTGACTGAATATCCTTTATCTTTGTAAATTTTCTCAATAAGTTGACATTATTAATAAGGTTTTGGTTATGATTGTAGAGGGCTTTAAAAGTATTATTGATTGTGGTTAGTATGTAGTAGTTAGCCACTTACAAAGGACATATTATTGACTAAAATGAAAGTAGTACCATTGGAATTTTAGTCATATGCTATTTTAAATTATCATGGCTACTTTTCTGATGGTTCCAGATATAGCCCTAAGAATATGTTTCTCCATTAATAGATTCTTGTGATACATTATAGGTTAGTTGTTCAAATGGGTTTTTGCAGTCTCAGCTTAATGAAATTTATTTTTATTTGTTTATTTAGTTGTTTAATTTATTTATATTTATTGAGTTTGGTGATTTTCAATGAAATTGGCATAAAACATTATTTTAAATAATTATAAAATCAATAAAAATGAAAGCAAACATTATAAACTGATTAGTAGTGAAATTCTGCTCCAGAAACAATTCACTGTTTCATTTTAGTTTCTATTTACATGTTCCTAGGACCATCTAATGGACCAGTAAAGAGGTGAGAAATATGCATTGTCATTGTCAGAAATATCTCCCTGATAAAACAGCAAAAAAGGATAGAATCTAATTGCACTACTTTTATTTGTTTAGTATGCTCACTTTATATGGCCAGCCACTGTATATTCACCTTTATTTCTTGTAGTAGATAATAATGAAATAATGAAAATAGCCAATATTAGAAGTCCCATTAAAGCTAAGAATGTAACAATTGGAATTTTAACACAAAGAAATACCAGCTGAATCTTAGCCACTACTACTAACAAGTCACTGCAGCGCCAAACTGCCTGAGGCCAATACAGCTACACAAGCTCTTCCTCCATCAGTATCTTAGCCTTCCTCTTTGTACCCTCCCAAAAATTTCACTTAAATCTTTCCTTATGGCATCCTCCTGCCCAATTTGGGGATTCTATGCTTTTTATTTGACTCTAGATGGCAGGTTTTGCTAAAAACCCAGTAGCCCAAATTTTTGTCAAGCTTTGCCAATTCTTGTCTTCTTGCAAATAACAGAGTTTTGACTTTTGACTAGTTGCAATAATAAGATTGAGATCAATGCCTATTTATGAATAATGCTCCCTGTTTAAGAACTGGAAACTACTTAATAGTTATATGATACACTGCTGATTTTTATCACATTAAATTCCATTATGCAGGCACCCAAGGATGGCTCCTTGGGCTACATCTGCCAGTGATGACTTCAAAGTTTGGTTGAGGACTCTGGGGTCTTTACAATGTGGATGCCAGCCCCTCTGCTCCCAGTCCCTGTCATAGGTTCCTGCAGCTAAACTTGGTAAATTTTTGATGCTTTTTCTTGCTAGCTGAAGGATGATCATATCAGTAGATGCACTTTTTATTGCTCTTTATTTTCTGCTCTTTTATTTATTCCTTCAAAAGAAAGCATTTTTAGGCAAAGAATAATTTAAAATACAGGGGCACCAATTTTTGGAAATGTATGAGGGGGGAGCAAGATTTTTTTTAATATACTAATTTTAAGGCATTGATTTACTAATTTCTACTGCTACAAGATCCATTTTGAACCCTTAACAGAGCCCCAAAAGTTGCACCATTTAAAATTTGAAGATAATTAGAATAAAAATTGTTCAATTCACTGTTATGGTTGATTTTTGAGTCATACATTGCATATTAATTGATTAAAATAAAGAATTAACAACATGTATATTTATAAATATATCAATTTCTTTGTTTTTTTTACATTGTCAGTAGTAGTTCATGGGTAGAATGTAAGTACAATTAAGATAAACTCCCAATTTTTGTACAAATTCATCAATTCTGTCAATTAGATTTTAATACAATGAATTTGACTGCTTGAAAGGAATGTGTAATCAGACTCATGAAATGTTAGGGGAGAGAGGGGAGGGTTAAAATGTATTCTCAAAAGTATAGAGGGGGGCAATTTTGTTCATTTTCAGAATTTTTCTTTGAAAAAATACAAAAAGAAGGTATTTTTTAAAGACTTAGGGAGAGAGAGTTTTATTATCCTCACTCTGTGTCTTTACAAAATACTGTGATGTGATGGGGCACTAGAATTGGGTAAAGATGAATGAAGCATAGAATAGCATCCTTGGGGTTTTATCCCTACCTCTTCTATGTAGAGATAACATCCTGTTCTGTTTTGCTTCTGTTTCTTGCTTGCATTTATATTATCTTTGTGCTTGTGCCTTGCTTATGTGCTACTTTATTTTGTAGGTAGTCTAGGACATTAGATCTTATTGCTATGAATATTGATGGATGCCAGAAACGGATTTTTTTGGGTTACCTTGGGTGTTTAACAGCCAAAAATAAATTGGAATTCTAGTTTCCTTACAGAGAAATGGAATTAATTTGAGGAACATGCTCAACTGTTCATAGGACCTCTCTGTGGAAAAACTTAAGCAATCATATCCACTTACCTTCTGATATGGACTGTAGAAAAGGACAATAGCAAAATTAAAAAGACTCAATTCTCCAACTTTAGAAAATGCCATAAGAAAATGTAGAAGCCCTGAAACAACCCAGGTTCAGTTACAAGTCCTTCAGCAAAGATTAGTTCATGCATTTTAAACAGGAAATAGATGCTGTTACTCATAGACTACTTCAAGGTCAAGGTCTAGATAAACTGTTCATAGGACCTCTCTGTGGAAAAACTTAAGAGATCATACCCACTTTCCTTCTGATATGGACTGTAGAAAAGGACAATAGCAAAATGAAGGAGACTCAATTCTCCAACTTTAGAAAAGGACAAAAGAAAATGTAGAAGCTCTGAAACAACCCAGGTTCAGGTATAAGCCCTTCAGCAAACATTAGTTAATGCATTTTAAACAGGAAATAGATGCTGTTACTCATACACCACTTCAAGGTTATATCTGGAGTTAGATAGAACTCACAAGCAATACCCAAAGAAGCAAAGAATTCTACATACATTGTGGAACATATTCAGCTAAACATTTTTGCCCAGTAAACAAATTTGCCCCCAGTACACATGAGTATTGAATACAATAATCAAGTCTATTGCCTTTTCATATATGCATTCATGAAGGTAGTTAATAATAGTGTGTAAACCAGCCCGCGTTGGTCTGTATTCCCATGATTGCTTAGTGTTTGCATTAAATGGGCTGTTCAAATGCCAAAAAACAGCATGTTCATGCTAGTGCTTATATTATGCTTGCGTTTGTACCATGCTTGTATGTTGCTTATATGCTGCTTTGTTGTGTAACTAGCATCCGTAATTAAATTTTATTACTATGAGTATTCCAGTAGCCTGTATGTGTAACCTTTAGGTTTATCTGAGAGTGGCTTGGCCATTGAATTCTGTAACCCATTCTTCAAGGGGAAGATGTTGGACAAGTACTTCCTGCCACAGTGTGTTACCCTTGGTCACTGAGTATGGAGTCTAGCTTATCCCTACCCCCCTGGGAAAAATTCTCACCAAATGACCAACCTAACCTGACCAAAAAATTGGAGAGCACCTAGGCCCCCTCCCACGCTAATTATTTTCCCAAAGTCAACGGATCAAAATTCTAAGATAGCCATTTTATTCAGCGTAGTCGAAAAACCTTATAACTATGTCTTTGGGGACGACTTACTCCCCTGCAGTTCCCGTGGGAGGGGCTACAAGTTACAAACTTTGACCAGTGCTTGCATATAGTAATGGTTATTGGGAAGTGTACAGACGTTTTCAGGGGGATTTTTTGGTTGGGGAGGGGTTGACAAGAGGGGGATATGTTGGGGGAACTTTCCATCGAGGAATTTGTCATGAGGGAAGAAAATTTCCATGAAGGGAGCGCAGGATCTTCTAGCATTATTTAAAAAAAAACAATAAAAAAATAAATATGAACAGTTTTTTCAACTGGAAGTAAGGAGCAGCATTAAAGCTTAAAACGATCAGAAATTATTACGCATATGAGGGGCTCACCTCCTAATACCCCACTCTTTACGCTAAAATATTTTTAGTGATTTCAACTATTTATTCTACGGCTTTTGTGATTCAGGGGTCATTCTTAATGAATTGGGACAAAATTTAATCTTCAGTGTAAAGAGCGAGGTACTGACGAGGAGGTGAACCCCTCATATATGTAATAAAAACATGAGATTACAAAAGTGCGTTACGTAAGCTAATTTATAAGTTACGTTTATCTTTTACTAATAAAAACATTCGTAAAAATTAAAAGTTGTAGTTGCCTTTTTAAGTAACCAAAAAATCACAGGGCAACTAGGCTTACTACACCGTTCCCTTTTTTCTCAAAATCATTCGATCAAAACTATGAGAAAGCCATTTAGCCAAAAAAAAAACTTGCAAATTTCGTGTTAATTATTCCTCTGCAGAGAGCCAAAATCAAAACTCATTGAATCAAAAACGTTTTGAAATTAAATAAAAAAACAAGTTTTTTTTAGCTGAAAGTAAGGAGCGACATTAATACTTAAAACGAACAGAAATTACTTCGTATATGAAAGGGGCTGCTTCCTCATCAACGCCCCGCTCTTTACACTAAAGTTTGCTTTACTCTTTACGTTATAGTTTTTTACTGTTTTAAAAGGCAGAGTTGAGAGCAAATCGCTTTTTTGCATCGGTGGCACTGATCTGTCTCCTTTTTTCATATCTATGTGCTTTTTTATAAATTCTGCCGTCTGGAAGTGCCAAATGGCGCTAAAACAGCACTTTGTGCCATCTCTCAAGGGGTGGCACAAGTAGGCTACCAGAGCACCGTAGACATATTTTTTATAGCTCATATAAAAGTCACAGCTTATAAAATATCCATGTTTTTCCCATAAATCCCTCCATCTGCAAGTTCCAAATGGCACTAAAACCAACACTTTTGGTGTCATGACTCAAGTAGAGAAGCTAGGGCTACTGGGCTATCAGAACTCAAAAGAGTTATCTTTAGTGGGTCATTTGAAAGCTATTGCTTATATCTACGTGTTTGTTATTGTTTTTTGTTTTTTTCAAATTCACCGTTCATAAGTACGAAATAGCACTGAAAACAAGACTTTCGGTGCCACTTCATAAGCGGAAAAGCTCTGAAGTACAAAACATGTACTTTTTGTAATAGCTATGTTCTAGAACCCTTATCTGGAGGGTTACAACAACCTATCCCGGTTACTCCCCTTTCCAGTCTCCTTAGTAAATTTCAAAAATTGTCTGCTCATCAGTAAGCTACTGAAACATTAGCAGGCTATCACACCATCGTAGTTAGATGTTTAATGGTTCAATTAAAAGCTATTGCTTATATTTACTAGGTTTTTGGGAAGTAACTATCTGTTAGTTTTCACATATTTAAATGCTAATTAGATTCTGGGGAGAATTTTAATGAACTCTATTTGATGTTTGAAGCATTAGCTGCAATCTAGTTAAGAGCGAACCACAGCCCAAAGTAACTAAAAGTTATAAAACGTTAAAACTTTCTTTTTTTTCTTCTATTTTTCAGGCCTAACAGGTTAATAAAACATCATAGAGATACTTAAGAGCTCATTCAAAAGCTATTTCTCATATGTACGTGGTGTATATACTTTCTTCCAAATGGAAGTACAGAATGGCACGAAAAAAGGCACTTTATATAGTATTTTTGATGTATCTTTATAGATTTTTGATAGCCCATATAAAAATTTTGATCATATATGCGTTCTTCCTAAAAATTCCACCATCTCCAAGTTTTAAGTTTCACTAAAATCGGCACTCCAGATACCATGTCATGTAGAAAAGCCGGGGCTAGTGGGCTACCAGAACCTTTTAGAATGGTATTTAATGGCTCACTATAAACTTTTGCTTATATCTACGAGCTTCTTATCAATTCTACCATTCGTAAGTGAGATATAGCAATAAAAACAACACTTTTGGTGCCACTTCTTAAGTGGATAATCTTGAAAGTATAAAACGGTATCATTGTAATAATTATGGTCCTAAACCCTTAACTGGAGGTTTGCAAGAGCATCTCCCACATCTTCCTCCTCCAGGCCCCCTTAATAAGCTACGTAATTAAAGTAAAGTCCTACAAATATATTAAATAAAATTATCAGAGGCTTGGTTCTGTTAGTACAGCGCTGGACCAAATTAGATTGTGGTGCGTTCGATTCCAGCTTGGATTTTTTTTTATCGTAGTTTGTCCCTTCTTAGGATTACTTTTCAGATAATCAACTGTTTTTGCAAATGTGATGCACTCATTTTTTAAAGTATATCCCGGGAAGGCTGGTTTTAAACCTTACTCCTATCTGCGTACTTTTATCAGTTTTACCAGCCGTATAGCACTAAAAACGACACTTTTGGTGCCACTTCTTAAGTAGAAGAGTTTGGAAGCATAAAGCGGCACCATTGCAGTAATTATGCTCCAAAGCCCTTAACTGGAGGTTTATAAGAACCCCTCACATACACTCTATTTCTTGGCCCTCTTAGTAAGTTTCATAAATCTCCTACTCATCTTAAAAGTAAAAGATTATTACGAAAACAAATAAACTAAATACTTTTCAACTAAAAATCTACCAAACATTAAGCTGGAATGATCAACAGTTTTGAATTGAAAGTTCAAACTCCACTTTGATGAGTCCTGTGTGCTAGTTCTGGCGGTGGAAATTAAGGGGAGGGGACGTCCCCTTAATTTTTTGCTTCTGCCTCGGTTTTGAAAAGCACCTTTTTTGTTTTTTCATTGGAAAAGGCACTTTTTTCATTTAAAAAATATGAAGGAAACAACCGAAAGTGCACTTTGTGGGAATGAGCTATCAAGTCACATTTATAAAAAGCGATTAAGTATAAATATAAATTTTTAAATGAGCCTTAAACAGCTCTCTTTTTTTTCAATAGCCTTCTAGTTTCTGCTAGTCAGTAGGCGTTTTATAAAGCCTTGTTTTCATTATGGCTTTTTCAGGCGAAGTCGGCCGAGTAAAAACATCTTTTTGCTCATCGGAAAACAAACATTCCTGAAAAACATGTATTGCTTGTGAAGTATGGATAATGGATTTCATGTTACAGACAGAAAATTTTTTGTAGCTGTCAAGGTTGTCTGCAGCAGAGGTGTCTTATCTCACCTAGATCGGACATTAAAAAACTTAAAACGAACATAAATTATTCCGTATAAAAAAAGATAATGGACAGCGTTGTTTCTACATTAAATTTTAATCAAAAACGAACAAAAATTAAAAAAAATTCCGATTAAACTAAGAGTGAAGTTGAAACTTTTAACGGAAAAAATTATTACTTAACAGCCTATCTAATATATATCAATAAAACTAGTACAAATAAAACAACTATTTATGTTTCCGTATTCTTGGATTATAGAAAACTAGCGCTTTACTGAACACATAAAATAGCATTGGAGTTTTGGTTCAATAAAAGCAAACCAACTAAGGACACTTTACAGAATCTAAATATTATCAATCCCTTTTAAAATGAAGCAACAATCCATTTTAGGATTGTTGCTTTATTTATTTATTTGTTTCGTTTAATTTTGTATCACTTCTGCTCAATGGCTCAGATCGGCTCTTGTTTTGGTTATGAAAAGGACATGCCATGATTAGTTGGTAGACAAGTTCAAAGTAAAGCCATCTTGATAGTATTAGGACTATAGACAAGTTTTAGAACTTGTATCATAGCTTGAAATTCGCTGTTGTATAGAGAGAAATCACCGGATTTCTAGAGTTCATATTATGTCTTATTTGATTTTCATTTAAGTAATGCAAAAGCATATTTCTTACAATTTAAGATTTTGTAATACTCACTATTGGTATTATACCTGGCGAGACCAAAATTCTACCTGATAAATCAATCCAATATTTCTGTATACTGTTCAATTACTTTGCGGTCATTAAAAAAAAATATTGTCACAACTGGTGTAAGACTATGGAAAACTTTATTGATTAATTTATTGTTGTCAGGCTGCACTCACTTTTGAAAAGCGCTGGTTTTCTATAATCCTAGAATCATAGGGAAACATAATTAGTTTTTTATGGCACTTGGTATTAACCAAGTGACATAGCAGTCGCCAATTCTGTCGGTCTGTCTGTCGGTCCCGGTTTTGCTACTTTAGGCACTTCCAGGTAAGCTAGGACGATGAAATTTGGCAAGCGTATCAGGGACCGGACCAGATTAAATTAGAAATAGTCGTTTTTCCGATTTGACCATCTGGGGGGGAGTGGGGGCCCGGTTAATTCGCAAAAAATAGAAAAAATGAAGTATTTTTAACTTATCAGCGGGTGATTGGATCTTCATGAAATTTGATGTTTGGAATGATATTGTGTCTCAGAGCTCTGATTTTAAATCCTGACCGGATCTGATGACATTGGGGGGAGTTGGAGGGGGAAAACCTAAAGTCCCGGTTTTGCTACTTTAGGCACTTCCAGGTAAGCTAGGACGATGAAATTTGGCAAGCGTATCAGGGACCGGACCAGATTAAATTAGAAATAGTCGTTTTCCCGATTTGACCATCTGGGGGGAGGGAGTAGGGGCCGGTTAATTCGCAAAAAATAGAAAAAAATGAAGTATTTTTAACTTATGAGCGGGTGATTGGATCTTAATGAAATTTGATGTTTGGAATGATATTGTGTCTCAGAGCTCTTATTTTAAATCCCGACTTGGTTTGATGACATTGGGGGGAGTTAGAGGGGGGAAACCTAAAATCTAGGAAAACACTTAGAGTAGAGGGATCGGGATGAAACTTGATGGGAAAAATAAGCGCAAGTCCCAGATACATGATTGACATAATCGGAACTGATTTGCTCTCTTTGGGGTAGTTGGGGGGGGGGAAGTAATTCTTAAAAATTAGAAAAATGAGGTATTTTCAACTTACGAACGGGTGATCGGATCTCAATGAAATTTGATGTTTAGAAGGATATCGTGTCTTAGAGCTCTTATTTTAAATCCCGACCGGATCTGGTGATGGGGGCGGGGAGTTGGGAGGGGGAAACCTAAAACTTGGAAAACACTTAGAGTGGAGGGATCGGGATGAAACATGGTGGGAAAAATAAACACAAGTCCTAGATTGATGATTGACATAAACGGAACGTATCCGCTCTCTTTTGGGTAGTTGGGGGGGGGGGTATTTCTGAAAAAATAAAAAAAATGAGGTATTTTTAACTTACGAACGGGTGATCGGATCTCAATGAAATTTGATATTTAGAAGGATATCGTGACTCAGAGCTCTTATTTTAAACCCAACCGGATCTGGTGACATTGGGGGGGGAGTTGGGAGGGAGAAACCTAAAAATTGGAAAACACTTAGAGTGGAGGGATCGGGATGAAACTTGGTGGAAAAAAAAACGAGTCATAGATACATGATTGACATAACCACAACGGATCCGCTCTCTTTGGGGTAGTTGGAGGGGGGTTAATTCTGAAAAATTAGAAAAAATGAGGTATTTTTAACTTACGAACGGGTGATTGGATCTCCATGAAATTTGATTTTTAGAAGGATATCGTGTCTCAAAGCTCTTATTTTAAATCCTGACCGGATCTGGTGACAATGGGGGAAGTTTGGGGTGGAGAGACCTAAAATGATGGGAAACGCTTAGATTGGAGGGATTGGGATGAAACTTGGTTGGAAAAATAAGCAGAAGTCTTGCATGCGTGATTTACATAATTAGAACGGATCCGCTCAATTGCGGGGGGGGGGGGGGGTAATTCTGAAAAATAAGAAAAATTACGTATTTTTAACTTACGAATGAGTGATCGGATCTTCATGAAACTTCATATTTAGAAGGACCTCGTAAATCCGATATCTTATTTTAAATCTCAACCGGATCAAGCGTAATTGTGGGGGGGGGCAGTTGGGGGGACCGGAAATCTTAGAAAATACTTAAAGCGGTGAGATCAGGATGAAACTGGATGGGAAGAATAGAAACCTGTCTAAGATACGTGACTGACATAACTGGACCGGATCTGCTCTCTTTGGTGGAATTGGGGGGGGGGTAATTTTGAAAATTGAGGTATTTGTAACTTACGAAAGGGTGACCAGATCTTAATGAAATTTGATATTTAGAAGGATCTTGTGCTTTAAAGTTCTAATTTCAAATTCCGACCAGATCCTGTGACATTCGGGGGAGCTGGAGGGGGGGGGGGACCGGAATTCTTGGAAAACATGAAAATTGGAGTATTTAAATCTTACGAATAGATGATCGGATCGTAATGAAATTTGATTTTTAGAAGGAATTCATGTCTCAGAGCTCTTATTTCAAATCCCGACCAGATCTTTTGACATTGTGGGGATTTGGAGGGGGAAATCTTTGAAAAACACTTGGAGCGTAGGAATCGGGATGAAGCTTGGTGGATAGAATAAACATATGTCCTTGATACGTGATTGACAGAATCGTACTGGATTCGCTCTCTTTGGGGGAGTTGGAGGGAGGGGTTCTGTGATTTGGCGAGTTCGGTGCTTCTGGACGTGCTAGGGCGATGAAAATTGGTAGGCGTGTCAGGGAGCTGCACAATTTGACTTGATAAAGTCGTTTTCCCAGATTCGACCATCTGGGGGGCAAAAGGGAGAGGAAAAATTAGAAAAAATTAGGTATTTATAACTTGCGAGTGGGTGATAGGATCTTAATGAATTTTGATATTTAGAAGGAGTTTGTGACTCAGAGTTTTTATTTTAAATCTTGACCGGTATTAAGCCTCTTATTTTCCTTTTTAAATCAATCTATTGACTCATAGAATTTTGTTAGAGCTCATACCATATGATCTCTTGGCTCTTAGCTCTTCTCGCCTCGTCACAAGTACCATATGAGCTCTTAGCTCTTGTTTATTTTTACTACTTTTATTGATATATTGATAGGCTATGAAGCAATAATTTTGTTCGTTTCAAGTTTCAACTTTGCTCTTAACTTCCCTTGGAAAAACCTTGTTTTTTAAAATTAATTCTTAAAGAACTGGGACAAAAAGTAAATCTTCAGTGTAAAGTAAGAATTTAGGAGGGGGGGTTACCTCCATCATAAGCGTAATAATTTCTGTATTCTTAAGTTTTAATGCTGCTCCTTACTTTCAATTGAAACGAAGCTTGTTTTATTGAGTTTCTGATCGTTTTTTAATAATGCCTGAAAAATCCGGCTCTTCCTCCACGGAAATCCTCTAGGACATTCAGTCCCGGTGAAAATTCGCCCGGGATAATTACCATTAACATCTTCACGTGAAAAAATAAAGTCGGGATAGAGAAAGTAATATAAATAAAAAAAAATTGTATAAGTTTTGTGGAAAATTCCGCAGTTTAAAATTTCCCCTGTAAAGTTATTCCTCGGGAATTTCCCTTCATTGAAAATTATCCCCGTGGAAAGTCCATCCAGCAGAAAATTAACCCTCTTCCCACCCGAAAAGTGTATGCATACTTCCCATGTTATATCCTTGTCAAGTTATCTCCAAGGGTATAGTTACTGTCCTTTTAACTATTCTCAACAATATGGCTGTCTCAAAATTTTCGACTTTGGCGAAAAAAGGCACGTGGTTATTTGTCCTCCAATCTTTTTAGTCACTTGAAATTGCACCAGGACTTAATTTTCGTTTTGATCTAATACTCTCCCGATATTCTAGAACAACTGGTTCGATACGGTCACTCATAGGGAAAAACACGCATCCGTGATTTTCCTTTTGACAAAAAATGCAAAATTCCACATTTTTGAAGGTGGGATCTCGAAACCTTGACAGTAGGGTTCTTTGGTCCCTGAATCTGAGCAAATAATCTCTGGCTCGTAGCCTTCGAATGGTAAAACTAAACTTGTTTAGTCTAGGTATATTTGGAATCAACATAATAAGCAGATTCTGTAGATATATATTGATTTCAAAATTCCTTTTTTTAAGTTTCGGTTACTTTTGAACCCCGTCGCCCCTTATTTATAGTTCTTTTTCACCAACTGTGTGATTATCCTCCCCCGCTTCTTTTGTTCAAATAAACTGGGTTTACTTCTCGTTTGTTAAAAGTTTCATTTTCACTCTTCTTGTCTTAGAAAAAAAAACTATTTTTAAAAAGTTTATACAAAACAACCGAGGAGAGGGGAATAGAATTGGGTATTATTTATCAAAACTTATTTAAGAATAGTGTCTTATCTCAGTATGGCGTTAAAAATTCGAAAGTATAACTTATTAAAGCTGTTTCTGGATTAACTTTTCATTATTCTGATTCTTGTTTTTCAATGAAATGAAACTAATTTGAGGCATCTTTATGAATCAAGGGATTTTTAATTTACAGGGGGTAGACAATGTATGTCCAAATCGTGCTTTGGCTATGGAATACTTGCCTTTTATTTATAATTAAATAATATAATTAATACATTTTTTTATTGCAGAAATAGTGCATTTCACAGTGTGATGCTCTGATGGCGTAATTCAATCGAAAATCTTGGCCTAAAACCTATACTTGTGGTGAAAAAGCTGACATAGAAGGTTAAAGAAGAATTAATAGGTGGCATCTGCTGTTGCGGTTCATGTGGAAAAGCGGAAAAATCATTTTTGATGCTAGATGTCACTAGTCACTAGTTGTGAAGGACTTTCACCAATAGCGTGCGATATCTGTCTTGTAGTAATTCATGATTACAGGAATTTTGTTGGTCATTTTGTAAAACACCAAATAGAAGCGACAAGGAGATGTCACATTTGTTTACAAGAGTGCATTGGTGATATGAGACAAAATATAATTTTACAAGGTCACGTTTCACCAAACGTGCCTGAGTTAGTCATGTAGGGGAATACTTCACTAGTTGTTTTGCTGAATCTGTCTACAAGCGTTTGTTTAAATTTTTTGAATTGGAATATGACATAAAAGGCTTAGACTGTCAAAAAACATGTTTGAATATTTGTTTGCATAGTTAAAAGCACAAGAAATTGGAAAGACCCTAAAGAATACACAGGGGAAAGAGATCACATAAATATGATTGTGAGGATTTTTCTGTGATGGGTTCTCTGAACAAGTACCATAGAGTGCACACAGGCGAGGAACCATTTAAGTGTGATGTATGTCAGAAGAACTTTTCTATATCTAGCAATTTGAGTACGCATCAAAGAGTGCATACGAGTGAGAAACCTTTTAAATGTGATGAATGCAGGAAGGACTTTTCTCAAGTGAGCTGTTTGAATGCGCATCAAAGACTTTATACAGGTGAGATATCGTTTGAATATGATATACGCAAGAGAGTGTTTGCATTAAAGTGAAATTTGAGTCGTTAGATAAGCCACAGTAGGGAACAAATCCTACTAGTTCATAGTTGATAATAATAGTTCTTAGAAATCAGTTGTTGTTTTTTTCTTAGAAAGAACAAGGCCATATTTTATTAAAACTGTCTTTTACACGCTACTTCTTATATTGGAGCTTGGGCTATGCATCTAAGAATTAAGAAAACATTATTTTGCGCGTATAAATTTCATCCTGTAAGCCATGTATTTGTAAAACTACACAATCAGAAATACACAAGTGCTTAGTTAGCAATAAAATAAATTCTTAAGTGGGCAATTTGGATAGAAACAGAAGAAATTACAGTGTAAATGCATGATAAATGATGGTCATGACAAGCATCCAAAAACTTACCGCTTAGCAAAACAAGATAATGCTTGGAAAGATGTCAACATAGTTAAGGTGACCAAAAGAAAAGTCTGAAGAAAGAAGAGAAGGGAAAAAAGAAAAAGCAGACTTGTTGAAATATTCATTATTAATCGTACTATTGCCAGTAACTGCTGAGAATGAGTATGGTAAACGAAAGTAGGTTCCTGTTTTGTCTGAGGCTTAAATTGGGTTCCTGGGTCTGAGGCTTAAATTGGGTTCCTGGGTCTGAGGCTTAAACTTGCACTTTTCTGTTTGTTTCTTCTCTTAGTTTCTTAAATTATAATTAGTATTTGGCTTCATCTTGTTATAGCAAAAGAAAATAGGTTACCTAGTTCCCTGGTCTTTTGTTGACTGTATGTTTTTATTAGTGTTAAAGGCTTTATAATAAGGAGTAAATTGTTATCATTAAACCTAGTGGCTGATTGGCTTGTGGTTGTTATTCTTCAGAAATTGTTATTTAATATATCTTTATCAATTGTTATTTAATTTATAATTGTTATAAATTGTTATTGTTATTTCATAAGTTGTTATCTCTTTAATAATCACCTGTATTTAATCTCATTTTCTGTATGTCTTGATACCATCTTTGTTTTCTTTAAAAATTATTTCATCATCATCAAAAAAGCAACAATTCAAGTTTATAATTAAAAAAATATGATAAATATAGTGTTTTCCTGAATATCAGTATGCCTTTAAAGCACAAAAGTGATTTTTTTGTATATCGTTTTCTTGTTGTGTACTCTTTATCTGATAATATTTTTTTCTTCTTTTTTTCAGTTATAAGAAATATCCATCTTTATGAGATTATGATAGCTTAATTATAATAGTGAATATATAAAATGGAATGAATAAATGAATGAATAAAATATAAAATGAATAAAATAGTTATAGTAAATAGTACGAAAAATATGATAAGTACAAAGTGTTTTCTTGAATAATCAGTATACCTTTAATGCAAAAAAGTGTGTGTTTTTGTATATCATTTTCAGGTTGTGTACTCTTCTTTATCTGACAAGATTTTTTTTTTCAGTATTTTTTTTGTTATAAGGAATATCCATCTTTATGAGATTATGGTAGCTTGATTATAATAGTGACAACTCAGTAAGATATGTTATAGTAAATAGTAAGAATCCATCGACATTAAGCAAAAAACAATGATTCAAGTCATGAGTAAATAAAAGCAGCTTACTTGAACTAATGTTTATAAGATATATTATAATGTTTAATAAATATGATAAATAATAAATATAATAATGATAATAAATGTTTTAAAAAGGCAAATGTAAGCTTCTAGCTTTTGAATTTGTTAAGTACTTAGTCAAGGCCATGTCTCTAAAAGGAATTGAAAAATAAAATTTGATAAATAGACATATTCTAAATATAAGTATTTCATAGCTTTGACTAAAATATTAAATGCAATTGTATGATAGGGGAAATAAAATGTCAAATATTGTTGCTATAATAAAATGGATGATAGTTGCAACAATATCTTGCAGCTATTTAAAATTGTATTTGTTTTCTGGTTTAACCACCAACTGCTTTGCACCTCATTCCGTTTGAAACGTAATAAATGGCTATTCTGGCAAAAAAATCTTTCTTTGAATATTCATTGGAATTCTTCCTATCAGTATATCCGTGATTTTTATTGAAGCGAAAGCCTTTTTATTGCAGTATATTATTATGATATGAAATTCCAGTTTTCATTCTTGTTCATTTAATTTATATGCTAGTAAATATTGTAATTTCTATTGTTAACTTATTACATCAATCAGTATTTGCTATGTTCAATCAATTGTGTTTTCTATAATAATTGCTATATTCAATTATTTTATTTGTACTCAATTAATTAGTGATAATTTTTATTTTATTAACATATGTTTATTTCCATAGAAGTTCATTGTGAATATCTGAGACGAAATTCTGCTAGATGTCCCCACCATGACAATAGGAGAGTAACAGCACTGCTAACCTAACTGACTGTTTCCAGCTATTGCCCTGAACAGGAGGGGTATTGTCTAGGATTGCCGACTGTATTCTGAAATTAATTCCTCTATACGGCAGTTGATTCGGCAGATATACTGTGGTTATGATTGCAAGTTTCTTGTTTTCTGACTATTCTTTAATTTTGTTTGGCTCAATTATTGATTTCTTTGAGAAACACTTCACTCGTTGGTTCCATGATTCTTCTTTCTGTCTTAACTAGTTGTTCCTTTATGCTCCATCTTTCTCCTGCCTTTCTATTCCCCCTGTCAGAAATTTTTTTTTCATTGCAAACTAAGCACTTGTATATTTTTGCTTGTGTAGTTTTACAAATGCATGGCTTATTGGATTTAAGACAAAATCATACTTGCCAGAAAATCTTTTTTTATACGCCCCTTTTTTTACACATGTTTCCCATGTATGTTCATTGATGACTGCTTTAGCTTTCTAATAAGTCTCTTTCTGACAACGAAAAGAATTATTTTCTTATAAAATTTTATCTAACATATAAAATAAGTGTTTTTCTTAGAATGAGATTGTTAGATGATGATTCAAGTTTTATTTAAATGAAAATGCTCTCTTGTATATATCACATTTAAACGGTTTCTCACCTGTATGGAGCCTTTGATGCGCATTCAAAGAGCTCAGTTGAGAAAAGTTCTTCTTGCATACTTCACATTTAAAGGGTTTCTCACCCGTATGCACTCTTTGATGCGTACTCAAATTGCCCGATACAGAAAAGCTCTTCTGACATACATCACATTTAAATGGTTTCTCACCTGTATGCACTCTCTGGTGCTTATTCAAGGTGATCACCATAGAAAAGCTTCTCTCACAAACACCGTATTTGTATGTTGTTGTTTTTTCCTGTGTATTCTTTGATGTCTCTCCAGTTTTTTGTGCTTTTTACTCTTCAAGCGACTATTTAAATATGGTTTCTGATTCTTTAAGCCTTTTGCTTCAGATTCCGGTTCAAGTGAATTTAAGCCAACGCTTGTAGTGAGATTCTGTGAAACAACTAGTGTTGTATCCCCTGTAAGTCTCGTTCTGATACGTTCCATGAAAAGTGACCTTGTAAAATTAGATGTTGTCTCATATCACCAATACCTTCTCGTAAACAAATGGGACATCTTCTTGTCACTTCTATTTGGTTTTCTATAATGTGAGCAACAAAATTTCTGTAATCACGAACTACTGCAGGGCAGACATCGCACTCTATTGGTGAAAGTTCTTCACAGCTGGTGGCTAGATGAAGATCTAGTATCAACAATGATTTCTCTGCCTTTTCACAGGAGTCGCAACGCCAGATGTCACCTGTTAGTTCTCATTTACCCTTACTCTGGCAACTTTTTTCCCAACAATTAGGTTTTGGCCAAAAGAGTTTTGGTTGAATCACGCAATCAGAGCTGTACACTGTAGAATTTACTATCTCCATAGTAAAGAAAAAATAGCGTATCTTAATAATTTTTTTTATAAAAATGGCTTTTAATTACATTACAGTTATAAATTAAAGTTAAGTATTACATAGTTAGGATCTACATTGTCTGTCCCGTAAAAATTAAACAAAAAGGAAAGAAAGATCCTTCAAATAGTTTTGATCGTAGAATCATTGTTATTATAGTAATAAAAAAAAGTTTGAAGTTTTTCATGTTTTGGTAGGTTTTAATGAATAATTCTGTAGTCTGTTTCAGTCATATGGCATAAAATTTTTAAAGCAATTTTTGTATAACAGTCCTCCGTAGTTTGACCTTAATTCTTCAGAAGTCTATTTTGATTTTGTAACTCACTGTTGGAGGTTATTTGGTAATGCCTCAGTATACCTAATCTGTCACTATTTGTGTACATGGTAAAGTGTATTACCCCAAGTAATTAAAACATTGAACATGAACAAATATCTCTGTAGAGTCTATTTCGTTTTTGTTGTAGTCTTTGTCATCTCTTTCTGTTATATTCTTTGCTTGTCTTTTGATTTAATATTTAGTTAATCTTTTGAATTAAGACATAGTATATGTTTGTTTTTTTGTGACATTAAAATGTTTATTAAGATGAAATAAGGCTATTTAGTTCCTGTATTCTGAATCAAACTTAACACCGATTTTGTATGTCTGCTTTGTGAAATAAATTCTTAGAATCAGGATTTTTACTGAAGAGAATGTTTGTTCCTTAGGAGAAATGTTCCAACAGGGCAATGGTCTAGTTCCGTCTTTATATGTCTTAATGACAGTGAGACCCCAACACAGAGAAAAACGAACTGAAAAATATTGCTTTGCTCGCAAATCGAAGCTCAAAAGCCTAGTTTTGGGACTTTTTGAAAGCTACGTCTGTAAACTCCTGATAAACAAAGTTGGTTTTGTTGCTTAACAACAAAATAATGCGTGAAAACATAATTGGTGAAATTGAGGTTACCTTAATTTCTTTTAGTAACGGGTTCAATACTATTTTCAATACTAACGCTGAAAAAGAAGCTACGTCTGTAAAAAACAGAAACAAAGCTGGTTTTTGTTGCTTGACAGCAAAACAATACGCATTTGGTACAATAAGGTGACCCTAATTGTGTTACGAGAGCAACACTTTGGTTTTGTCTCGTTTTTTATGCCGCCGATCCCAGCTTATTCCTGGAAACTGGTAAGGGTCTAACCTTTGCGGTTTTTACGGAAAGTGTGGACCTCAGGCCGGATTGATGAATATGACATTACATTTTGGAAAGCTCCGCAGAACTCTTGCCTGGAGCCAAAAAGGATGTTTTTTGCTTGTCCACGAGCCAGAGCCTATGGTGTGCGAAGTGAAATGGAGTTATGTAGCCTATGTCAGAGAGGAGTATCTGAAGTTGTACAGCCGAGCTTTCGTTTCATCAAACCATGTTTCTGCTTTCGAGTGGAAAGCTCCGTTCTAGTAGGCACCACTTTCAAATTAAAGATGGACTAAAATCTATAAGTGTTAAATATATGCAGCAGTTACCCGGCCCCACAGCCAATATATCTTCTTTGAATGATAAATAGAAAAATTTACAGAAGCAAAAATGTGGCATTTTCCCACGGGTCCGAAAGTGCTGCCATCTATTGTTTCCATCCATTTCTGTTCGTGATTTCAGCTGAGTTCATCATCCGGTTTTTTGGACTTGGGATTGCGGCAGAGAAATGGTATCAGATGTGCCTAATAAACTTTAAAAGTTCTCTCGTTGCTAAAGAAATTGGAGCTTTTACTTTGCTCCTTTCTAAGTGGTGACGTTAGAAAGTTGGCCTGCGGCAAACAAAATCAACTTTTGAACTAAGACAGATAGAATTTTTTTTCGACGGCAATCGATAGCTCATGATGAGCTGATCAAAGTATATGACATCCATTTTTATGGCACTTGGTATTAACCAAGTGACATGTAGCAATCGCAAATTCTGTTGGTCTCGGTTTTGCTACTTTAGGCACTTACAGGTGAGCTACGACGATGAAATTTGGCAGGCGTATCAGGGACCGGACCAAATTAAATTAGAAATATTTTCCCGATTTGACCATCTGGGGGGAAGTGGGGTCCCGATAATTCGGGAAAAATTGAAGTATTTTTAACTTACGAACAGTTGATCAGATCTTAATGAAATTTGATGTTTGGAAGGATATCGTGCCTCAGAGCTGTTATTTTAAATCCCGACAGGATCTGGTGACATTGGGGGGGGGGGGGAGTTAGAATGGCAAGGGTTCAGTTCATTAATAAGGTTTTTTTTCAATCATGGTTTTGTGCCTTATTTATGATTATTTTTCAGCTAATTCACTGTTTTTGTTCATTTTTTTGTGAATTGTGAAATGTTCCAAACACTATTTTTGGAACAAATTACGCCTGGACCCCAAGCCCTTGCCACTTAGGGGCTAGAGCTGTGTAGGCATATGGTTCTGGAACTGCTCAAAGTTGTATCTTCAAAGAAGGATTGCTTTTTGTTATATTTACTTATTCATATTATTTACTTTTTTTACTATTTAATAGACAGAATAAAACTGTTTATAATGTAAATAGAGAAATCATAGCACTAAGAACCCATTTGCATTTTTTCTGTGATATTTTTCTAGTTGTCAGGTTACTTTCCAACTTTTTCTTGTTTATTTCTTTTCCACACCTGTAAGTCTGACATTTTATGCTGTTTACCAGGAGGCGGGGGGGGGGGGGTGAGATGTTTAGTGAAATAATTTAGACATACCAACATTTTGATTAGGATTTCAAAGCTTAAAAATCTTCTTCAGAAAAATAGTTACTCTCTCCTAACTATCGAGGTTGCCGATCTTCAAAAATCGTATACACCATTTTGTGAAGCATGGATTTCCCGGTCATATTTAAAAAACGATCAGAAATTAACTAAATTCTATTTCAACTGAAAGTAAGTAGCGACATTAAAACTTAAAAAGAATAGAAATTATCCCGTGTTATTTAGGGGGGGGGGCAACCCACTTAAAAAAATAAAAAAGACCACTTCAGTATTGCTTCTCCATTAAATTTAATCAAAAATGGACAAAGATTAATTTTAAAAAACAAAGTTTTTTAGGGAAGTAAAGAGCATAATTGAAACTTAATCGAACAAAAATTATTGCTTCATAGTCGATCTAACGCATGTCAATAAAACTAGTAAAAATAAACCAATAAATCATATTTTTCTGTGTTTGTAGGATTATAGAAAACTAGTGCTTTACTGAAAACACAAAACAATATAGTAGATTCAGAACAGTAAAAGACGACCGATGAAGCACACTTTTTTTAGTAAAAAAAAAACAATGGTTCAGTCCAATGACTGGCTCTCATTTTGGTTCTGTAAATGACATGTCATAATTAGAATGTAGTCAAGTTCGAAGTGAAAGGGACTCGGAGACACTTTTTCAAGGAGAGTATAGCTTGAAAAACTAAAAAAAAAGGGTGACTGCAAAGGTGGAAGAACAAACAAGTTTTGGGCAATGGGCCTGGTATGAACTCCTGACCCATATCAGCCATCTTCTGAAATTCGATTGGATCTATCCTTGATTTTGAGTAGTTTGGGTTTTCTCTATAAGATCAACCCCCTTGTTGTCATTGTTTTCATCTCTTTTCATGAAGTAAAAAAAAAAAAAAAAAAAAAAAAAAAAAAAAAAAAAAAAAAAAAAAAAAACGCCTTCAGTGCGAATTACAAAGCGATTTTCATTTCGTCCCGCAAACTTTTTTTTTCAGAAGCAATTTTTCGTCGCGCTCTGTTAGAACTTAGCTTAAAGCACTGGAACAACTGTTTGAAGAGTTTGAGGACACAAAATTTTCGTCAAAGGTAGAATAGGTTCAAGTACACTTGGAAGCCTTTTCATTTTTGGTTTGCTTAATAGTATGGCATGGACCCCTCTTTGAATTCAACCTCGTAAACACAATGATGCAGAGAAAGCTTCGGACCTTTCTTTGGTTTCTGATCAGTTAAAAAAAAATGAAACCAATTCATTAAGGCCTACCGAAGAAAAGGGTTTAATGACTTTATTTCTAATGCTTAAGTAGATAATGAATAATATTAGAATTAAATCAACTTTTGACGAAACCCTATTTATGCTTTTGGAATGTGCTCCTAAATATGACGTCACTCATATGAATCTTTTTTCCAAAATTAAGTCTCTTAACGAATTTTCTCAAACTCATGACCAATCTGAATTGTTTTATCGAACCAGAAAATTTCAGGATGCAAACCTTTCCTAAAAGAATATGGGGCTATTTTCGATTTTTAGAATAAGATAAGATCTTCTTCTTACGAGAGCAAAAACGACTACAATCCAAGACCAGGATACCACTTCAAAGGGATGCATTGTTACCAATACTTCACCCTATAACATCTTCCTTAAAAGACAGAATGGATAAGTTTTCCAACTACTGGTCACAATTAAGTTCGTTGTTTGATTTTAAAAAACTTTCTGAAGAGGACGTTCTATTTTTGAAGAAAGTTGCAAGTTCAGCTTTCAAGCTCTTAGGAAGTTACTAATTGTTGTAGGAAATAGTAATACCATCTTACTGCAAACGAAAATTTCTAAAGAAGCGGGAAGAACTGTATAATGAGCTTCTACAAATTAATTTAGTTAATGCTCACACCAAGGAAGACAAAATTAAAAACAAGTTTAGAAGCTCTGCAAATAATAAAAGAAATTGACAAAAAGGCTTTTTCCTCAAACTATGTATTGCACTCTGCGTCCTTTTAACAATACCAATGTGGCCAAATGGGAGCGAAACTTTAGAGACCTGAAGTCAATGACAAATATTTAACAATAGAAAGCTTTTAAAGAACCAAATTATACAAATGATCTAAAAAGGGGAAAAATAATTTTTTCGATTCTAAAGAATACTTAATATACTTCAAAATTTTCTAAATATTTTGAATGTTGTAAACTTTTTTTCCTCAAACTTGTATGATTTTCTTAAAATTTAAACGTGGTGCGCATTTTCCGTCAATATTATTGATATATAACTAGTATCATACAAGCATAATTTTGTGAACGCTAAGTATGGATGAGAAATTCATAGTTCTCTTTTTAAGTAAAATGCGTACCTTGTTTAAATTAAATAAAAAAAACAAGTTTTTTAACTGAAAAGTAAGGAGCGACATTAAAACTTAAAACGAACAGAAATTACTTCGTATACTAAAGGGGCTGCTTCCTCATCAACGCCCCGCTCTTTACGCTAAAGTTTGACTCTTTCTCTCAACTCTTCTTTTTAAAACAGTAAAAAACTTTAGCGTAAAGAGCAGGGTGTTGATGAGGAAGCAGCCCCTTTCATATACGAAGTAATTTCTGTTCGTTTTAAGTTTTAATGTCGCTCCTTACTTTCAGTTAAAAAACTTGTTTTTTTTATTTAATTTCTGAGCGTTTTTGAATCAATGCATGTTTTGACTTTGGCTTTCCGCAGAGGAATAATTAAAACAAATTTTGCGTATTTATTTTTTTTGGCTAAATGGCTTTTTCATAGTTTTGATCGAATGATTTTGAGAAAAAAAGGAGCGGGGGAGGAAGCCTAGTTGCCCTCTGATTTTTTGGCCACTTAAAAAGGCAACTAGAACTTTTAATTTTTTACGAATAATTTTATTAGCAAAAGATATACTTAGCTTATAAATTAGCTTACGTAACGATCTTTTGTATTCTCATGTTTTTTGTACATATATGAGGGGTTCACTCCCTCGTCAGTACCTTGCTCTTTACATTAAAGCTTAAATTTTATCCCAGTTTATAAAGAATGACCCCTGAATCCCAAAAGCCGTAGAATAAATAGTTTAAATTAATAAAAATATTTTAGCGTAAAGACTGAGGTATTAGGAGGAGGTGAGCCCCTCATATGCGTAATAATTTCTGTTCGTTTTAATTTTTAATGCTGCTCCTTATTTCCAATTGAAAAAACTTTTTCATAATTAATTTTTCATTGTTTTTTTTAATAATGCTAGAAAATGCTACGCTCCCTTCATGGAAATTTTCTTCCCCATGACAAATTCCTCGATAGAAAGTTTCCTCAACATATCCCCCTCTTTTCAACCCCTCTCCCCAACCAAAAAATCCCCCTGAAAACGTCTGTACACTTCCCTAACCAAAACTATATGTAAGCACTGGTCAACGTTTGTAACTTGTAGCCCCTCCCACGGGGACTGTGGGGGAGTAAGTCGTCCCCAAAGACACAGTTATAAGGTTTTTCGACTACGTTGAATAAAATGGCTATCTCAGAATTTTTATCCGTTGACTTTGGGAAAATAATTAGCGTGGGAGGGGACCTAGGTGCCCTCCAATTTTTTTGGTCACTTAAAACGGGCACTATAACTTTTCATTTCCGTCGGAATGAACCCTCTCGCAACATTCTAGGACCACTGGGTCGATACGATCACCTCTGGGAAAAAAAAATAAACACGCATCCTTGATCTGCCTTCAGGCAGAAAATACAAAATTCTACATTTTTGTAGATAGGGGCTTGAAACTTCTACAATAGGGTTCACTAATACGCTGAATCTGATGATATGATTTTCGTTAAGAGGCTATGACTTTTAAGGGGTGTTTCCCCCTATTTTCTAAAATAAGGCAAAATTTCTCAGGCTCGTAACTTTTGATAGGTAAGACTAAACTTAATGAAACTTATATATTTAAAATCAGCATTAAAATGCGATTCTTTTGATGTAGCTATTGGTATCAAAATTCCATTTTTTAGAGTTTTGGTTACCATTGAGCTGGGTCGCTCCTTACTACAGTTCGTTATCACGAACTGCTTGATTCTTAGTAATGTTTTGGAAGTATCAGGAAAATAGTTACAACAATGAAAATATTCAGATAATCTTGAAAAATGTATATCAAAGGTATTCTTTAAAACAAAAATTTACTTTCTCTTTTTAGTCCATTTGTAAAACATTGTTTTTTAAAGTTTTTTGTAAAGTATTTATCTAATTACCCTTTTTGGTATTAAATTTGGTAAGTTTCATCATTTATATTGCGCACATAATTGACTTTTGATTGTCTACTCACTTCTGAAGTAATAGACTAAACTGTAGGGTATAAAATACTATTTATGTACGAATGTAGCAAAATATGAAAATGTGTGAAATTTAAGCTGCATACAAATTTTAAGCCAAATCTGATGAGAGGAAGGGATCGAAATAAGCATCTGAAATTTCGGTGACCAATGCACACACAGAAAAAGCAAGTTAAGTAAAATATGCTAAAACCGTGTTCTCCCGCAACAATGTACAAGGCAGGTTGAACTCCTCGGCATTCTACCATTGAGAATAATGAAGTAAAGATGCTTAATATGGAAAGTATTATAAAAAAGTTTGCTACTGCCAAATCTAGAAAGATCCCTTTAATATAAGAAAGCGTAAATAGTTTGAAAACATCGGGTGCCACCAACCCTAGGAACTGATTTTCTCTGGTTTTCAGAGAGTAAAAATGATAGATTAAAACTCTTTATAAAATTATATTTATAATCATTTCTTCTATTTCTTCCATTAGTTAACGTTATGCTCAAAGAAGAAAATCAGAAATACTCCAATTCCCACTGAAACAAATGTTTTCCCTATCATATTTTCAAAAGTTAGAAGTTTACCGTGTATGTGGAAAAACAAATAAATACAAACCTCTCCACGGGGAATCAAAATGAAAAATTTGTTTACTCCAAAAACAACGTCCGATATAACGAAAAGCACTGATCCAAGGAATGATATAAGGCTCCATCCGCTGGGCGATGCTAAATATCTAGCAGTTGTACGCCAAGCCATTATGGTAAGTAACAGAGCATATGCAGGGACAGCAACAATAAAAATATCACTAAGCATGGTTGTCAAAATAGAAATTTTGACAACCACGCTTAAGTGATATGGTGTGCAGCTTATGATCAATTTAGTCCACCTCACTGCTGAAATATTCTTTTTCTTTGGGTAAGATCATCAGTCATCAGGCGAAAATAATATTACACAGATGTTCAATAAGCCTAATTAGTAATGTCAAAAAGATATAAGGAATTTTGCGGGCTCTGAAGCCTTTTCAGGTAATGGTAATGCTTGCATGTAGACAGTCTTGTCTAATTTAATGACCGATTATTCTTAGAATCGAAAAGTTCTTGGTTACTAAATAGTATATATCTAACTAAATATTTCATCTTGATAAGTAATCACGAGACGATTTTTCTGTATTGCATAAATTAAATTGACTCGTCTTGATTTTTTTATAAAGATCAAATGTTCTGAGCAGGGCTGCTTTTTACCAGAAACTTCCTTGAAAATTTTTTTGGAAGAGATCAAAGATAAAGAAGCACTGGCACGATATTTATCAGTCATAAAACTATTCAGTTAGACATTTTGTCCGTTGAATGTTACCTTTTGTCAGTTGACCAGTCTTTTGAATTTTGGGCGATTTGGTCTAATGTTAATTTTTTTTTCAAAGTTGGCAAATGTGTTACATGCTTCCGTTGTATCACTTTAATCATCCTAGAAGCATTTGAAATAAGAAATTGAAATTTGCAAGAATGTCTTGGCAACCTCAACCTGATGGACTCCAGCAAATATTACAGATTTTGAAAGAAAGCCAGTCACCTGATACAGCGACTCAACGTGCTGTTCAGCAGGTATTTTAACTCATCTGTTTATATAAAACATCAACAGTCCTAAGCTCAAGTTTGTGATTGCACAACATAGGCTACTTGCCTAAGAAGATAAAGTTGACGGCTTTGTGCTTATAAGCAATATTTTTATCTAGCTAGCAAAATTAATTATGCTTTCTACTTATGTTTACAGCTGATGAACCAATGTTGGCCTAGGCATAAAAGAAAAGCTACTGATTCAGTATTGAAAAGCCACAATCTTGGGTAGGCTAGGGTAAGATACCTGGTTGGTTAGTTGAAAAGATGGTAAGATTCTAGTTTAGTGACTTCTTGCTATCTTGGAATAGGGTTAGGTTAGGAAAATGAAACTTACTGATGGGTCTACAGGCTAAAGTATATCCCAGGAAGGTATTTTAAAGTGCCCACCTCTACTCCTTCTCCCTCTAGATAGCCCTGAAATTTGCCTACATGACAGGTGTATACCTAGGCTTATTGAAATTTTGACAAAACATTTTACCTTAATTTTCAGTTACCAGTTGCTTTTCTCTATATATAATATATTAGCCCAGCTATATATCTATATATAAGCCCAGCTAAACATAAGGAAACATGTGGCTGAAAAATAACAAAAAGCAGGTACATTTTTTAAATTTCATTAATTAAAAATAGCGTGAATTTTGCTGTTGAAACACACTCTTAAATTGAAATGGTTTATAATTGAGTTGCCAAATAGCCTAAATGAGGTTTGAATGTTTATAAATAAGTATTTCTGGAATATATTACTCTTAAAGAGCTTATTTATAATCTAGTAATATATTTTAGCCACTTCTTAATAACTTAGCTAGTGTTGATCACTTCTTTATATGGTTACAAAAATGAAATACCTTTGAAGTCCCTTTAAGGGCTCAAGATGCATTTAGCCCCAGAAATGATTATTGAATTATGAAAGAGCATAAGATATCAAATGACATTTTCACTTTTCTCTTAGCTAAATTATATGACCCACTGCAAATTCACCAATAAACTTTTGATATTGTGACATGTATAAAACACAAAACATTATAAAACTTTTGATCTAACACATGATGTAAGATGCTCAGTACTAAAGGTTACTTAAAACTAATAGTACATTTTTCTCTGTTATTTGCAATAACATTTGTTAAAAGTGACACAACAACCTAGAAATACCTTTCCATATTTATTTCCGACTGCTGAAGAAGGTGAAGATTACAGATTTTTTTTTATTCCTTCTCAAGTGGCCATTATTTTTTTGTAAATTATTTTCAAAGTTACCCACACTTTGTCTAACATTGAATGATGTTATTCTATTTTTTTTACTGCCATATAGGCTCCTAATTTGTTTAAAGACTTAACAAAGAATAGGAATTCAAACCTTCAAGATACAACTAGAACTACCCATCATCTGTGTCATATAAATAGTGATTAATATATATGTATATAAAAGTTCTGTGGTGGCACAGTGAGTTTGACCTTAGCTTGGTAATACAGGACCCAGAGATTGAATCATGCTGTAGCAATGTACTGCAGGGCCAACACAGGGACCTTAGTAGTCAAGAAGCATCATTAATCTGATACAATATGTATATAAAAGAGTTGTGCTATGATCCTGATGCTGCTTGTCTTACCCAACCAACTTGCATACTCTATCAGAAATTAATGTTTTGTAGCTACTGTAAAATACAGAAGAATGGCCCCCTTGATTGTACCTACTTAAATTGCATCTGTCCTAGCATACTCTTATTTAGAAGGCATGTAACTGGGCTTTAAACAGAGTCACAACCATTTTCATTTTTATTATGTATAAAATGTTTTAATTGCCACCTCAACAACAGATCCAACATTGGACCTTATTTTGCTGTGAAGTGTCAATTAAGGTAATGAAGGTAATAGCTAGCCATGCTTTGGGTAAGTTTGAGCAATCTGTTCTATACACTATTTTCTTTTAGAGTCAACATAAAAAAGATTGATAATATTAAAGAAAATTAATAAGAAACAGAGACAAATTGAATTGGATTAAGTTAAAAGAAATAGGTCTTGCAAGAAATCAAGGAAAACTAGAGGCTAGAACTTGTATTGGTTGTGAAGTTTTTGTATGACTTTGTGACATCATAGTGCCCTGCAATTTGGAATTGGTCATGTCCTTTTTGAACAACTGGTCCAGCAAAAACATTTTTTTTTCATTACCACTGGCATGCTCTTTCTTGGGTCAGTTGTAACTGAAGTCAGCATTGCTCTCACATTCCAGACATTTGAACCTTACCATCCCCTCATCTAGAAAGTCTTCTGCTCACCCAATGAAGAAATCTTTCTCATATAAATCAAATAGCTTGATCTGGAGACCTAAGTCCTTATTGCAAGTAGAATTGTCATTGTCCTCATGTGCATTGCTGTGGCCTTCATCCCAGCTAAGTTCACTTGAATCATCACACAGTTTTTTTTACCTTAAATTACCTTATTTTCTTACCTTAATTTTCTGGCAAGTTGTCTCTGATGCATCATCAGATGAGCAGTCTTGATTCAAGGATCATTATAACTTTTTCCAGCTCCCTTTGCTTTATTTACCCCTAGATTCTTAAAACCTTAATCTTCTGTGTTGCTTAATTCAGCTAGTGAATTTTCCTGGAGCCTTGTTAAGCTTTTTACTGACATGATATAGTACCAACACTGACAAAGTGCCTTTTTTCAAAGAAAGTTATGACAGGATCATCAACTGCCTCACAGATTTCACCATTTGATTGCTTACTGAGAATTTTTTGGATGTAGTGCTTTCTGTCAAAGCATGCTGTGAGCCCATTTTGAAGGTTGACATTTCCATTCTGTTTTAAGTCATTGCAGAGGAACTTCAATAGTTTTGGAAAAACCTCCCTTTGGACTTAATCTTAGCAGGGTTTTGTATCTTGTATTCTTCAAGGGCTCCTCTCCAGATTTGTTTAGTTGGCCCAAAGAATGCTACATCAAGGGGTTGCAAGAAATGGGTGTAGTTTGCTGGTAAACAAACAAAAGCAATATCTTCTTCTTTACACATCATGATAATCTTGTCATTGAAGTGAGAAAATCAAAGACTGGCAGGATCAATATAAGACACTAGGGTGTATAAGAGTGCTCTTATTGATGTTAAAAGTAAAAATCACTATCTAGTAGTGTCTAGTGTTAATCTATAGCTGAAATTTTGGAAGGGTAACTACATCCCTAGAAGTTAAGATGTTTGTGGGCTCCAGGATGAGAACTTGAGAGAAACTTATCAGGAACAGTTGAATACTTAAGTTGAGAGTTTAAAATTTGACAAGGTTGAAGATGGATGGAATAATTTTAGGAAAACAATTTGTGAAGTTGCTGAAAGTGTCTTAGGGAAAAAAAAATGCAAATGCAGCTAGAAATATTAGCAAAAAAGCATTGTGTAATAGAGAGGAGAAGGGGTTTGAACAGGAATTATCTGAGTGGTAGATCATACAGAAACAAGAGTAATGTAAAGAAAGTAGAGAAAGCATTAAGATTTCATATCTTAGTTTGTTCATCAACCATAACTTTGAGGTGTAGACTCTGAATTAATCTGCCTTTATTCAGCATAGATTCTCTCTTAATTTGTTGCTTTTTTTGTCTATTTCTTGCTTTGTATCTAAATGGTGATTTTTTATGACAAGGTGGTCACTTTTCCTATTCAGAAGGAGGTAACTTATCTTTTGGATTGATTCACTGGTAATCTGTCTGTTAATTCATAAGTACAAAAACATGTCTAAGAAATTCTCACTGTTTTAGTTCTGTTTTCTTTTCTTTAATGTTTGTAATGCTTTCTTTGTGCTTTTTGTATGTCACATATTTTATGTGTTTTTTTTTTTTTGTATTTATTGTGTTGTCTTTGTGTTATAACAAGCAATGAGTGCTTACTGTTGTAGGTGAAAATAGATAAATAAAAACTAAATTGCTGTTTGGAGCAAAAATTAGTATACTGACTAACTGCATGGAATGCAGGGTTCATGAATGCAATCAATAAAGTGTCAAACAATGATGGATTATTTGTAATGAAATAATCAAGCGCCCTTCTTTTTACAAATTTAGTTATGTTTGAACTCATTTTAAAAGTTTACTTCAAAATACACAGCAAGTACTAATATGATATGAGCAACTGGGTAGTATTGCAAGTTGATTTTATCATATGATGCAACTTAAGGCTGCCTACTGATCTTCTAAAAGATAACTACAATAAGCATATTATCACTAAACTGCCAAATTAATGATGGACTTAGGCTGCTTTCAACCTCTGACAAATAAAGGCTACTTGTATGCTTTTTAACGATGTAATGTTACCAGCACAAGGATTGATTATTATTATCATCATTTATTGAAAACTGTCTTTATGCAAACAGAAAATGACAGAACATTATAAAGAGAAAAAAAAAACAAAAACAAAAGTAAAATATCACTATACAACTATAAAAGAATAACTGGAGTATAACATGCTCCAAGCATGTCTTAAAATCCTTTGGTTATGTTTTTTCATAAGTTTAGCAACTGCTATTGTAGGATCTGCTATGCAAAGAATATAGATGAGCTTTGACTTGCATATACAAATCATATATCTCAGTAGGTATTTTTCAAAACAGAAGAAAGTGCAGCAGATTTTCAATTTATCAGCATTAGTAAGACTTTTCCAGAAAGGTTGAATGTAGAAGATTGGGGGGAGAGCAACAGAGTTGTGCAGTATTGCAAGATACTTACGATGTGGTGTGTGTTTTATGTGGTGTTTGATGCCTTCTCTAAGGAAATGACAAGTGTGAGAAATGGTATTTTCAATGGGAATACCAATGTAAATGATTTGGTTAAAAGGGAGATATTTGAATTCCCAAGTACAATTTCATGGGAGAGTGGGCCTTACCAGTTAAAAAGTATTACATCTGATTTTTCAGCATTAAATTTAAAACCCGATTTTAAGTATTGTGCTTGCAATTTTTTGAAAGTCTCATAAATTTTGTCCAAAGTTTGGCTGATGTTAAAAATGTCATCAACATATGTGACTAAGGAGATATTGAGGCCAGAAAGAACCCAAGACATCCCACACTGGTCTCACACAACTTGATATCCTTACTGATTTTGAAAAGAAGAGTATGGAAGACAAATTTTTAGTAAACAGAAAAATTGAGGCAGCTGAATTCATTAGCAAACTTAGCTTTTTATAGCCATGTAACTTTTTCTACTAAAAAATTTGCAGGTGTTGAAGACTTAAAATGACATGAAAATATACAAAAAAGGTAAATGTTTACATCAAAATTTTGAAACAAACTATACAGATACAAAAAAGCCAAATATTTTTGCTTCACATCTGGAAGCCTTTACCAAAGGGCAGACAAGGGAGGGCTAGATTAGAAAAATAAAAAAGATAAGAAAACATTTTGTAAAGAAAATAGGGACTCGCATAAAATGAAGCATAGCTGTTTTAAATAGCAATGAAGACCACACTGCCAACAAACACCACCAACACCAAAAACAAGAAGAATAATAGGGAATTTCTCAAGACAGTGGGAAACAAATTAGAATGAATATTTCGACCCTATGTCCAAAGGTTGTCCTCATGATACAAAAATATATAAGAAGAAACAACTTACAAGAGGATCAAATCAATAAAACTAAATTGAAAAGTCTTTCAAAACAATCCCAGCATCCTTACCTCAGCAAAGTTCAACCAGTCCTGGTTGAAATTCCCTATTGTTCTTCTTGTTTTCGGTGTTTGTCATAGCTGTTGAGTTTTAAAACAAATCCAATAATGACAATCACGCACAGGCACACGGCGGGAAATTCCTACACATTATTATATCAAAACTTGTTTTGATATCTACTCTTAGATATTAAACATTTATTCATGCATTGAAAGTAAAAATACTGTGTGTATCAAGACTGTTAAAATGGTGTATTAATTGTTTTCCATTATAACTTAACTGTTTATCTGGTGTCAAACGGTTTTCTGTATGTACTAACAATGTTGTTATTGTTACAATGTTACTTATAACAATTTTATTTATGACAAATTTTAATTATTAATTAATTTATTAATTATTATTTCATTAACTATTAATTTATCTATTGATTTTATTATAACAAATTTATAACAATGTTATTTATTTACATTGTTATAACAATGTTATTGCTAGTGGAGCAGCACGTGTGCAATCTAGACTGGCAGTTCAAATGGCCCTTAATGTCTTTTGGATTTATTGATACTTAAGATCTGATTTTGATATGAAGTGGTTAACATGCTATGCTTGAAGGCCTATGTCTATAATGACTGAGGTTTGGGTCATGACATTGCCCATTAGTTGGTTGTGAATGAAGGTCAGTAGTGTGACTTTAAGCTCAGCCAAAGTTGACCCAGCTCTAAATGGTTATCTGGAGAAAACAGGGGAAGGTAAACTGGAAGAATAGGTAAAAGCACAGGATTGCTGCCCCCCCCCCCAAACTAATTTTTATCTTAAGCATTGTATGATTTTTTTTTTTCAGAAACTTGAAGAACTCAACAAGTATCCAGACTTCAACAATTATTTAATATTTGTTCTGACAAAGTTGAAAACTGAAGGTAATTTTTTTTTAGCTGACAATTTTAAATCACATATTACTTCTCAAAAGGGGCTCATTTTGAAATTCAGCTTTGGATGTTTCTTGTAATAAGCTTAATTCCTTTTCTTGTCTTTTGTTCTTATTTAAACTTGGATTTTTTTTTATTGTTTTGATTTTTGTCTAATTCTGTTCAACTCTCAATGCATTATCTTTTGTTTTATTCTTTTAGTGCATTGTAATGATGGTGCATTCTAATTCGAATTTTTCTCCCCTTCTCTCTTATAGCTTTTGGGTAAGTAAACAAAATGGGGAAAACTGTAGATTTTCCTAGCATTCGAATTAAAAATCAAAATGGGGAAAATTGTATATTTTCCTAGCATTCGAATTAAAAATCAAAATGGGGAAAACTATAGATTTTCCTAGATTTCGAATTAAAAATCAAAATGGGGAAAACTTGATTTTCCTAGCATTTGAATTAAAAATCAAAATGGGGAAAATTGTAGATTTTCCTAGCATTCGAATTAAAAATCCAAATGGAGAAAACTGTAGATTTTTCTAGGATTCTAATTAAAATTCAAAATGGGAAAACTGTAGATTTTCCTAGCATCCAGATTAAAAAAATGCATTCTCCCTTTTATTTTTATTTTTAAAATAGAAAAAAAAATCTTAGTTTCCATTTATTATTCAAATAAATCATTGCGTCAACTTTAAGCAAGTTTGTGCCTGACCATGAGTGAATTTTCCTACAATATTAATAATAATTTGCCACTGTTTTATCATCCACCATGGTTAAACCATAATTGTGCATTTGCAAACTTTCTTAATATAAAACATAAATCTAACGTTATCTATAGCATTTAAGAGGATAGTACCTTAAAGGTGATCACCCTGTTTTGTCCAATTTAAACTCATTTGATCATTCATGATCAAGAATACAAGAATATAACTTGTTAAACTTCAAACTTGTTCAAATTTAGTTTGCACTAGTATCAAAGACTTGGACTAGGGGATAAATATAAAAGACTTGACTTGACTTATTGCTCCTGCTGATGGTCCAGCATAGAGAGAGAAGCCACTCTTGGTGCTACTGATAAATGGCATGTAGTGACCAGAGCTGTCCTTCCAGCTAGAACCAGGCCTTCTACACGGACGCTTCCAGGCGTAAGTTGAGGGATAAAAACTAAAGGCAATTCTGGCTGAAGTTTCTGCTGACGTGTGTTAGGCATCTGGTTGGTAAGTGACAGTCGTTAGGTGTTGGAGTTGGACTTAACCACTTTGATTCGTCTTAAGAAACTTGGTTTAAGGCACGTCTATGGTGTTTTGAACCAAAACGGTAGCTTGCCAGGTCTCCGCAGACTAGATTTGTAAATATGTATCTTTGTTCTGTGGGTAATGCCAGGCTTCAACCAGACAGTGCAACAGAGTCTGACCATGATTGAGGTGGCTTTCATGATACAGGACTGAGTTTCAGTTTTGAATGATCCGCTTTCCGTGATGGTGGAGCCAAGGTACGTGAACGATTTCACAACTTCAACTACTACTACTACTAACAACTCGCTACAGCACCAAACCACCTGAGGCCAAAACAGTTACGCACACTCCTCCTCCATCCCAATCTATTCAAGTCCTCTCTCTTTACACCCTCCCAGGAAGTTCCCGTTTCCTTTGAATCTTTCTTTATGACATCCTCCCACCCCAGACAAGGACAACTGCTTCTGTCTATACAGTTGGCCAAAAAGGACAATCTTTGACTATATGTCATCCTTCATCCTCAGAACATGCCCTAGCTATCTCAACGTTTCTTCCATTATATCCCTATAAAGCGGGATTAAACCACATTTTTCGTACAGCCTAATGTTTCTCTGGAAAAAATCTAGCAAATCTACATCCGCTTTTAGGAGCACCCATGCTTCAGAGCCATATTTGACCACTGTCATCACTGTAGCTACCAATATTCTAATCTTGGTTTGTAGACTTATCTTCCTATTTTTCCAAACCTTTGTTAACTGTGAAAACAACACCCTGAGCCTGGGCTATTCTATTTTTCACATCTTCACTGCTCCCACTGTGTTTACTTTTAATACTACCAAGTTAAGTGAAGCTCCCCACCCGATTAATCTTTCTGTTACCCAATGTCACCTTTTCATCATCACTTATTCCTAGCCTTAGTGACTAAGTCTTCTTAACATTAATTTTCAAGCCTATTTTAGTATCCTGAACTTTCAAAACCTCTAAAAAGTTTATTCATTTTGCTCATACTTTCATTTAGGATGCTTAAATCATCAGCATAATCTAAGTCCAGGAGAGTTTTTCCTCCCATTTGATTCCGTGGTCTCCCATTGCCTTTCCTGTGTTCCTAAAAACAAAGTCCATCAAACTGATCCATACAAAGTATGACCTAATATGCTGAATGCAGGTGAGTTCGAGGTTGTGTCTCCCAAGTCAATGATCATTATCTTAGTGTTTTGCCAGCTGATTTTCAGGCCCACTTTAGATGCTTCTTCTGACAGTGTGGTAAAGACTTCTTCCAGTTCAACTGCAGTAGTATATGCCAAAGCGATATAATCCGCTAAGTCGCAATCACTCACTAACTTTTTCAGAAAATGACACAAAATTTACATAAAAAAGATAAGACTAAAAATAATCTTACCTGTAACCTTACTTCTTGACTGTATCTTACTTGTTGATATTATTAATTAAAATGAGGCCTAAAACAAAATTACAAAATAATCTAAAATATATACTAAATATATACAAGTAAATGTATGTTACATGTTTAATTTTTATTTATTTGATATATAAATATGTGATATTAACATATAAATTTAAAGAAAATGAATAAACATGTAAAAAGTATGTTAAAAGAAAACTATAAAAATAATCTTACTTGTAACCATAATTGTTAAATGCTGAGAAAAAGAATGTTGCAATGTTAAGAGGCAAGGTTTATCCAAAACTGAGTGGTCAGATGCTCACCTTAACACACCCCAATGACAGCTTAACCAGCTGAGTAGGCCTGCACAGCCAGCTACCCTAGTTCGGGCAGTTGACTAAGACACCGAATACCTGTGTTCTTTTCTACTTCTGGTAACTAGCAGAATTTCTTTTTATGACTTGAATTGCTATATTGCTGTCATCTCCTGTACTTGAAAAAAGTTTAAAATTTTTGGAAAAAATAGTGATTAATTGTGTTTATTGGATTTATCAACATGCTCAGACTGAGAGGTTACATCTCATATGTCTTTCAAGGATACTTTTTAAATTAAGAAAGGTTCATTTGGTGGTTCAGAAGTTTACTTAAGAAAAGTCCAAAGTTTCATTTACGTCAAAAAGGGCAGGTTAGACCAATGGATAAATTACCTAAATTTAGTTTATGGGGGAGGGGGGGGGGCTATAAGCTTCAGAAGTGCTTATATTTAAAAATATGCATTTTCTGACCAACTGGCTGGGTTAATTCTTGTAAGCCTTTGGATTTAGGTTATGCCCTCAATCCTTATTGTTTTCATGTATGATTGGGTTTGGCTTTCTTTGGATGTCATTTTGAATAAAATTGCTTTGATAGTGCATAAAGTTGCTTTCCGAAGAAAAAATAAATTAATAAGATACTTCTAATTTTTTTTCTATTTGTAAATTAGCTCATTCACAGGCTATATTTTATTTAATTTCCTTAGAAATTTTTAAAAATCGGTCATTTAGGGTGATGTCTGAGGTAACAAAAGCCCATACTATACCTCTAGTATCAGTTAATACTGCGCTGCTTTGTGGTTCTTTTTCCTTTGGGCGGCTGTGTAAAGGTCTGTCCTTGTTTAAGTGCTTGCTTTTTAGGTATAAATAAAGTGAGTGATCCTTTCCATATTCAGGTTAAACTTGAAATTTTAATAAAATCAGATTAAACTTAAAATTTCAAAAATTTACCTTCTATGTTATATCACTTAAAAAATAGATACTTGTATAATATACCCCCGACCTAATATTCTTCATCTAAGTAGGACCTGTTTCTCTGACGCTCAATCCTACTGAAGCATACCGAAGCATGATAAATATCCGATGCTTTAGAAACAAAATTTCGGTTATATATTTGTACATTAGAGAGGGGGGGGGGGGGGTAAAGTATAGCGGGTCTTCAAGCCTAATGTCTTAGGTACCATTATTCTGCATATTATGTAGTAAGAATTTTTTTCCAAGTTCAAACTGTCCAAATACTTTACCCCCTCCCCCTAATTTGCTAGTATAGAGCCCAAATTACTTATTTTCTATTTATTTTGTCACTTCTCTTTGTCTTGTCTCACGCTAAGCTGAAAGAAACTAAAGAAATAAAAAAAACGGTTCTATGAAGTTTCAATGAATGAATAACTTGAGTGGTGAGGGATATATCATACAAGTACCAAAATATATTTTTATTGTTTTCTGCTTTGTTGTTAGAATTATAAACAAGCATTTTGACTTGTGCCTTTTGTAGATGAACCGACTCGTTCGTTAAGTGGTCTTATTTTGAAAAACAATGTTCGATCCCATTACCACCAATTCCCTAATGAAGTAAGGGAATTTATCAAGAGTGAATGCCTACAAGCCATAGGGGACCCGTCTCCTCTAATACGAGCAACTGTGGGAATACTTATAACAACAATAGCATCAAGAGGCGAACTCTCAAGCTGGCCAGAATTGTTACCAACTTTAAGTAATTTACTGGACTCAACTGATTATAATGTCTGTGAAGTAAGTTGAATTTTAGTTTCACTTTTTGTTCCTCATTTTTTTCATTTTCTTCTCATTTCCGGTAATTTTCATTTAAACTATGACTTTCTTTTGTAGCCGTGATTGGAAACTGTTATTTCAGGAAATCCTGATATGACTGGTGCCTCAAAACCTACGTGCAGGATTGGAAGTATTTTTTTTTGGAAGGAGAGGGAAAATTAAAAAAACTAAAAATTCACGATTTATTGAGTAAGTAATCTGATTTAGAGCTGGTCGACCCAGCTCTAAATGGGTACCTAGAGAAATCTGGGGAAGGTAAACAGGAAGGGTGTGCGAAAGCACAGGATGGCTGGCCCCCAACCCCCCATTGCACTTCCTGGCTGAAGAGCCAAGAAACGGAGATCAGCACCGCCGGTACGGACCGTAAAGTCTAATGCCGTATCCTTTACCTTTACTTTACCTTAATCTGATTAGGCAACAGAAATGGGTCTGAAACCTGCTTGTTTCACCTTATATAGATATTTTTGTTCTAAAAATTGATTCATTTCATTTTGCTTTGAGACTCATATTTTTTATAGCTATGACTTGCATATTGAGCATTTTTGTCATGGCTGGTACCACAAATCTGGGCATGATGAAAAATTTCATATAGCAATTTTCATGTGCCTAGTGTCTCAAAATATGTTGCCTTTGGATGCAGGAATTTCTTCTCTTTTAGCCGTTTTGCTCCACCATACATAGTTTTGATTCTAAAAACTATTTTTGGTATCTTGTTCTTTATGCTTTGAACAAGGCTATATTCAGGGAAGAGGGTACGGGATTTGACCCCCCCCCCCTGAAATTTTTGTCTTGCTCATGAAAAGGTAAAAAAATGCATATAAGCAATTTTGGCTGTTTTTTATTGTAACTCCCATCCCCCACCCCAACTAAAATCCTGGATGCGCCCTTGACTTTCAAACTACGGTATCTTTTTGAAACTGTTGGCCAATTTTGGCACGGGTGATGCCGCAGAATCTGCTGGCGTGGACGCAATAAGTTATTTTTTTGGGGGGAGGGGGTCGTAAATTATGGAAAATGCCAAAACATCCATGAATTATTAAAAATGTAAGAAATCATAGGTTAAATCACCACGTAGCACATTTAGAATGAGCCTGAATCCCTGATTAATGAGCCTGATAAATGGCTGTTAATTGTGTACTAAAATTTATTCATTTCCTTGTGATTAGAAACTTTAATATTTTTGTGGCTATGATTTGAAACCATGGATAAGAAAAATGCCAATCTTGGTATGGCTGGTGCCACACAATCTGTAGGCATGGACGTTTTTTTAATATAAGAAATATTGTAGTATATACTTAAATTAGACGTCAAGGAGTATCCCAAAGCCCATTTGCTCTTAAATATACATAAATAAACATTTGCTCTTAAATAAACATACTTAAATTAGACGTCAAGAAGTATCCCAAAGCCCACTTGCTCTGAGCCGGATCTATTCTTGTCGCAAGAGAGGGCAACATTTCGGTTAAATTATGTTTAGCGGTGCATGATTACCCATCAGCTATTATGCCGAAGAGGTGGTAGGTCACTTTGTGTGTGAGAGGAGAAGGGGCTGTATGCTAAAGAGAGAAAATTATAACAATTTTAATTATCAATTTTCGTTCCTGCCACAGGGAATTTCAATATTGATATGCTTCAGTTTCACTCATACTTGCTTCTCTACTTAATTTTTCTTAATTTGCGTTTTTTTTTTCAATACATCGAATGTTGTGGTTAATTAAAAAAAAGTAAGTATTATTTGCGTTTAGTTGTTTTTATTTGCGTTGTTATTTGCGTTTAGTTGCGTTTAGTTGTTACACTCTTGCACAGGCTACACTCTGCTCTCTGATTCTTCTTGGTATTTAATTAAAAAAAACTTTTTCACAAGACAAATTTTCAAGGAAAAGTAAAGAGCTCCATTAAGCGAAGAATGAGCAAAAATTAAGTGACATGAGTTTCCAAGCGTAAAACTACCACAAATCACCATCAACAAATAATGAAACTCAAAACGGACAGAAATTACTATAAATAGCATAGTCAAACTCAAAACCAGCAAAAATTAGCATGAGTAGGTCTAATAACCCCCATGTTTCATTTAATTACTGATAGTGATTTGTTGTAGTTTTGCGCTTGGAAGATCATTTGACTTAAAATTTAGCTCATTCTTGGTTTACTCTTTACCTTTCTATGAAAAACTTGCCTTGTGGAATGAGTTTTTTGAATTTGTTTCTGTTCGTTTTTTATTGACATAGTCGTTTTCATGGAAAAAATAATATTGTATATCTTTTCAGTTTTTTTCTATAAGAATCCATTGTATGGGTTGCTATTTGTATGTTAGAGAAACTTGACCTGAAAGTTGACCAGAAAAATAAAATTTAAAATCAGTCCAAAGAGATTCTGTCTATGCTCTTTGACAACCTGGATAAACTTACACTTTTTATTTATTTAGATCTATTAAAAGGGCTGCTTGACCTCCAATTTCTTGTTACTCTGAAACAGGGCACAAGACACCCGCGCTGTAATTGGAGTGCAAAGGGGAGGACTTCCCTTTCATATATCTAGTAAAAACATTTAAAAAAAAGTAGAAACAAAGTAAAAATATTTTAATTTTTTTTCAGTGAAGTGCAAATTATGTTCTTGTCTTGAGAAGGTATGGGGGGTTGTCAAAGACATAATTTCCAGACTAAAATATAACACAATATAAAAATTAGCGGATGTAAAAAATATAATTTAAAACATAATAATTTAGTTTGTTACGATTGGTTTAAATTACAATATGATATGTAATTTATGTATTTATATTTATAAACTAGTATATATATGAAATATAAAAATTAGTCGACGACTTTGAATCGATGGCTCTGACACTAATTTTATTCTCACTAAGAATATCTTGAGATTCTCTAAGGAGTCTAGACTAAACGAGATTTCTCTTAGAAATGAAGCCTAGTAAATCCAGAACGCAATTGTGCGACTATTGTTCTTTTTTCTTTTCCTTCTTTTTGTTCAGTTTTTCTTTAGATTTTTATTTCAGTTGATCAAGTCCATTTTCTTTTTCGTAGGGAACCTTTGGAGCATTGCAGAAAATATGCGAAGATTCCTGTGACATAATGGATTCAGACGCAGTTAATAGGCCCCTGAATTATCTCATACCGAAATTCCTTCAGTTCTTTAGGCATGCTTCCCCTAAAATCAGGTCCCATTCCATATCCTGTATCAACCAGTTCATCTTATCAAGATCTCAAGCACTTATGGTTAATATTGATACATTTATTGAGGTATGGTTCTCTTTGTTTATTTTTTTTCAGTCAAATATTTTTTGTTAAAAGGAAAATAAGGTAAAAAAAACCCGCCACGTGCCAGAACTTGTAGGTTTTTTATGTCGTGCCACTAAAATGTACAAAATTGTTACAAAATTATAATAAAATCAACACAAATTGTTAAAAAAATAAATGACATAAATATGGTGGTACTTTAGAATCATAAAATATCGGGAAAGTGGAAAGAAATTTATTTATATCTCACGTATCACGAGACGGTCGGCTGAAGGGTGGGAGTAGGTGCTGCTGTGTGGCGGAGTATAAGCCTGAGGGAACGATGAAAAAGAAAAGGATATTTTGTTAAACGGGGCGGCTCAAAAGGGATAATCCGAAATTCTATATATTTAGATTGTTTTCATCCGGACTCTGGAGCCGGTTATAAGTTATAACCGACATTTGCAATATACCAACCCCATTCAGCAAAAATTTACTCAAAGTCCAACTCCACAGCCCAGGTTTCCATCCATGTAAACCGGTTCAATTCTTAAGGAAGAGGGCGGCTCTTTGTTTTTTTTGTTTTTTTTATTATCGTTGATAAAGGCCTTTTCCAACGGACGTGAAGCCGAAATATTTTTGGACTTCTACTGTTATTAGTGGATTAAGTCTTTCTTTTTGTTATTTTTCTCTATCTTATTTGAAGTGTTATGCCCCCTTTTCTATATTTTCATCCTGTTTTCGACCTAGGCAGAAGAAACAAAAATATTTTACAAAACCAAAATAATTGATACAGATTCTTTTTAATGACATTAAGAGACATAAGTCCTACTTGTGTTAGTTTTGTATGAAGATGTGTTTTTGTCGATTGTGTGTTGTTTTGTTTTTTCTTTCCATTATATGTTTTGTTTGATTTAGTTTAGGTTATTTTTTTTTGTCAGTAAAGGCTTCCGGACGTAAAACCGAAATATTCGGACTTCTGTTATTATTAGTGAAGAAAGTTTTTTTTTGTTATTTTCCACTGTTTACTTAAAATATTTTTTCGTTTAAAAAAAAAAAATATTTTGTTCTCGTTTGCAGCGGAAGAAACCAAAAAAAATTTGCAGAATCTAAAATAATTTATCCGGTTTCTTTTTAATGAGATTGAGACATTTGATGTACTTATGTTTGTATTTGTGCTATTGTATGGTAAATATTTTCGTAATGGACATCGTTAAGGTGTGAGTTTTCGTCGTTTGTGTTTTGCTTTTTCTTTTCATGTGTATTGTTTTTAATCTAGATTATTTCTTTTAGTTTTTTTTTCAGTTGGTAAGGCTTCCGGATGTGAAGCCCAAATATTTGGAGTTTTATTATTATTAGTGAAAGAAGTTTTTTGTTGTTTTCGAATCTCTTATTTGAAATATTATACCAGTTTTTATGGCACTTGGTATTAACCAAGTGACATATAGCAATCGCAAATTCTGTCGGTCCCGGTTTTGCTACTTTAGGCACTTCCAGGTAAGCTAGGACGATGAAATTCGGCAGGCATATCAGGGACCTGACCAGATTAAATTAGAAATAGTCGTTTTCCCGATTTGACCATCTGGGGGGGAGTGGGGGGCCCGTTAATTCGGAAAAAATAGAAAAATTGAGGTATTTTTAACTTACGAACGGGTGATCGGATCTCAATGAAATTTGATATTTAGAAGGATATCGTGTCTCAGAGCTCTTATTTTAAATCCCGAACAGATCTGGTGACATTGGGGGGGGGGGGAGTTGGGAGGGGAAACCTAAAACTTGGAAGGCACTTAGAGTGGAGGGATCGGGATGAAACTTGGTGGGAAAAATAAGCACAAGTCTTAGATACATGATTGACATAACCGGAACGGATCCGCTCTCTTTGGGGTAGTTGGGGGGGGGGGGTGATTAATTCTGAAGAATTAGAAAAAATGAAGTATTTTAACTGACGAACGGGTTATTGGATCTCAATCAAATTTGATATTTAGAAGGATATCGTGTCTCAGAGCTCTTATTTTAAATCCCGACGGGATCTGGTGACATGGGGGAGAAGTTGGGAGGGGGAAACTTGGAAACCACTTAGAGTGGAGGGATCGGGATTAAACTTGGTGGTAAAAATAAGCACAAGTCCTAGATACATGATTGACATAACCGGAACGGAGCCGCTCTCTTTGGGATAGTTGGGGGGGGGGTAATTCTGAAAATTAGAAAATGAGGTATTTTTAACTTACGAACGGGTGATCGGATCCCAATGAAATTTGATATTTAGAAGGATATCGTGTCTCAAAGCTCTTATTTTAAGTCCTGACCGGATTTGGTGACATTGGGGGGAGTGGGGGAACCTAAAATCATGGAAAACGTTTAGATTGGAGGGATCGGGATGAAACTTGGTGGGAAAAATAAGCAGAAGTCTTAGATACTTGATTTACATAATTGGAACGGATCCGCTCTATTGGGGGGGTGGGGTGGTTAATTCTGAAAAATTATAAAAAATGACGTATTTTTAACTTACGAAGGAGTGATCGGATCTTCATGAAACTTCATATTTAGAAGTGACTTGGATCTCTTATTTAAATCTCAACTGGATCCAGCGTAATTGGGGGGGGGCAGCTGAGGGGAACCGGAAATCTTAGAAAATACTTGACGCGTTGATATCAGGATGAAACTGGACGGGAAGAATAAAAACCTGTCTAAGACACGTGACTGACATAATCGGACTGGATCTTCTGTCTTTGGTGGAGTTGCGAGGGGGGGGGGGGTAATTTTGAAAATTGAGGTATTTGTAACTTGCGAAAGGGTGACCAGATCTCAATGAAATTTGATATTTAGAAGGGTCTTGCGCTTTAAAGCTGTAATTTTAAATTCCGACCAGATCCTGTTACTTTGGGGGGAGTTGGAGGGGGAAACCGGAATTCTTGTCAAACGTGGAAATTGGGGTATTTGTATTTTACGAATAGGTGATCGGATCTTAATGAAATTTGATATTTAGAAGGAATTCATGTCTCAGAGCCCTTATTTCAAATCCCGACCAGATCTTTTGACATTGGGGGGAGTTGGAGGGGGAAATCTTGGAAAACACTTGGAGTGGAGGAATCGGGATGAAGCTTGGTGGATAGAATAAGCAAATGTCCTTGATACGTGATTGACGGAACCGTACTGGATTCGCTCTCTTTGGTTGAGTTGGGGGTAGGTGTTCAGTGATTTGGCGAGTTTGGTACTTCTGGACGTGCTAGGACGATGAAAATGGGTAGGCGTTTCAGGGAACTGCAAGGAAAAATTAGAAAAAATTAGGTATTTATAACATACGAGTGGGTGATCGGATGCTAATGAATTTTGATATTTAGAAGGACATCGTGACTCAGAGCTCTTATTTTAAATCCTGACCGGCACTAAGCCTCTTATTTTCCTTTTAAATCAATCTATTGATTCATAGAATTTTGCTAGAGCTCATACCATATGAATTCTTGGCTCTTAGCTCTTCTTGCCTCGTCACAAGTGCCATATGAGCTCTTGTTCTAGAGTTCTATTTCGTTTTCGTCCAAGGTGGAAGAAACAGCGAAAATTTACAAAACTTAATATAATTGATTTTCCTTCCATTCAATCTAACGATAATCTACCAGACGTAAATAGCGACGAAGACTACCTTCCTTTCCATCACAAACATTAAAAATAAGAACAATGGGGAATCCTTTTCGTAAGACCATGGAAATCCAATTTGAATGAATGTTTGCCAATTTGAATATGTTTTGTTGAGGACGACCCTTGGACATAGGGCCGAAATATTCATTCAAATTAGATTTTCACTGTCTTGCGAAAAAAATTTCCCTATTGTTCTTCTTGTTTTTGAAATCTACCAGGCAATCCAACGGTAATTCCAGGCAATCTAAAATAATTCTTTTTAATAGAGACATTCATTTTTTCAGGGACTTTTTCTTGTGGCAGTGGACGATGACCCGGATGTTCGAAAAAATGTCTGTCGAGCATTAGTGATGCTCCTCGAAGTACGATTGGATAGGCTATCACCTCATATGAACAACATTATTGAATACATGCTGTTGCGAACTCAAGACCAGAATGATATAGTTGCATTAGAAGCTTGTGAATTCTGGCTAAGTTTGGCTGAACAACAAGTGTGTCGAGATGTATTGGGACCATTTTTGCCCCGACTTATACCGGTGCTCATAAAGGGGATGAGATATTCAGAGTTAGATGTTATATTGCTAAAGGTAAGAGGGATATCTTTGACTGCTTTTACTTCAAAATCAAAGGACCTTTATGAGAAATGTAGGGACTAATGGGGTATTTTGAACAAATCGTTGAATTTTGTGTAGATATTTGTGTGGAGGTTAATGCATGTTTTTATTGCCTTTTGTTATTCTATAGCTATCTTAAGATCTACTGCACCAATTTGCAGATTAAATCCAGATCATTAGGTCGTATGAGAAGTATAGGAACTTATTTAGTATGTTGTACAAATCGTTGAATTTTTTGCAGGTGTGTGTATGGATGTTAGTAATTGTTTTTGTTGCATTTTGCTATTCCATAGATATCATAAGATCCATTGCATCAATTTGGAAATTAAATCTAAATCGATAGGTTGTATGAGAAATGTAGGGACTGATTCAGTATGTTGTACATACATATGCCGTTGGATTTTATGTAGAGATTTGTGTGGAGGTTAATGCTTGTTTTTATTGTCTTTTGTTATTCCATAGCTATCATAAGATCCATTGCATCAATTTTCAAGTTAAATCCAAATCGGTAGGTTGTATGAGAAATATAGGGACTAATGGGGTATGTTGCACAAATCGTTGAATTTTGTGGGTGTGGGCTAGGGAGAGGGTGGTAGTTCATTCATAAAATAGCGAATTACTACTTCTCTAAAATGCAGTAAAACTTTTGATAATATTATTATATGATTAATATTTTGAAAATTATTTTTATCAGCTAGTTCTATTAAATGCTATATTGATGAAGGCAAGAAACATAACTTTTGTGTTAATATTTGTTGCTATTACTTTTTGTTGCTCTATTGCTATAGTAATATCTATTGGAACCAATAAGCAAAAGGCATAAAAGAGTGCAAAAGGCAGAGGGGGGGGGGTCATTTGGGGTTTGAAATCAGATAGATTTTGAAGGCAAAAAGTCTAAAAAATATGGAACGGCAAACCATTGACATTTAGTTGGGTGCACAAGAAAGAGCTCTGATCCCCTGAACTTGTAATAGCTACTCTTATTTTTAGTCTTGAATGGCTTCTTATTGGAATACAAATTTTTACATCATCAGATCAAAAAAATAACAGCAAAATCGTCGAAAGATTCAATTCTAGTTATTTTCCGTTATTACAACATTTCTATTATTTGGATTGAAATGACATGTATAACAGTTCAATTGTTATAGAGTTGTCCGTTAATTTGAGGGACAAGTCACCACTACGGGTAAAAGAATATTTTATTTTTTATTTTTTTAGGGACAAGTAGCAAGTCCGTGTCCCAACTTTACCGCAGCGTTTTATTTGACTTAATGGGGAATATAAAATAATAAATTTCTTAGAGTTGTAGTAATTGGAGGTACAAGTCACCAAATAGACCTTTGTCTTGGAGGCAATGCTTGATCCAATTAATTTAGTTATTTAATTTTATGCCGGGAGAAATAGAAGACAATGAACATTGGTCGTCTTCTGCAATGTCTGTCTTCTACAACGAATGTAGAAAACAGATAGACCTTTGTCTTGAACATAATGCTTGATCAATCAATTTACTTATTTATTTTTATTTAGGGAGATGTAGAAGATGATGAGATGATACCGGACAGAAGTGAGGACATTCGACCTCGTTTTCACAAATCAAGGACGCATCAAATAAGACATAGCATTAGTGACGGGAGTGACAACTTCGATGCTGGTGATTTTGAGGATGGTGAAGAAGATGATGGCCCAGACGATGGATCTATGTCAGATTGGAATTTAAGTAAGAATATTTTCTTTGTGTCTTCTGAATGGTGAATTTTTTGTTTAAGGGATTTAACCTTTAAGATTAGCTGCAAAGACCATAGATTTCTAAAGGGCCTGATCGATATATCCGCCGGTCTTTATGGGGGTTCAGTGTTATCATCGGACATTGGGAAAAAAAAGTCGGATATCGGCCGTTTTTTTTTTTTTTTTTTTTTTTTTTTTTTTTTTTTTTTTTTTATAATGCACAACCTATCCAGAAGATGGCCCCAGGTTTCTCCAGGTAATTTTTGCTTGTCCAGTCCTTGGGGATGGAACCACCAGTTAAGTCTGACCATTGTGGAGAGCCGTCCTGACCGAAGGAGTTGGTGCGCTGGATTCGGGATCCCTTGTCTGAGAGGACGCGGGTTCGAATTCCGGTGTACCCAATTCTTCAGTTTGGGACGGGGGTCAGTGGCGTGACTCTGTAAGCTTAGCCAGAGTCGACCCAGCTCTAAATGGGTACCTGGAGAAATCTGGGGAAGGTAGGAAGGGTGTGCGAAAGCACAGGATGGCTGGCCCCCAACCCCCATTGCACTTCCTGGCTGAAGGGCTAAGAAACGGAGATCAGCACCGCCGGTACGGACTGTAAAGTCTAATGCCGTATCCTTTACCTTTTTTTTTACCTTTTTATTGTGGAGAGAGCAGCAGAGGTGAGTCGAATGAAGTCAAATTATATTTGTTGTTTATACTTGTCAAGAACAACTGGTGCAGCAATGTTCGAAATGTATGGTGAGTTCAAAAACGTAAATCCAGAGAAGTTGTTCTTGCTTGTCTCCTAGGTCCCAGATTCAAGTTCGAAACCCTAAATCAAGAGGCACTCAGTAACGCTAAAATGCGGCTACAAGGAGAAACACAGGGCCAGACATTGGAAGAAACAAAATTAGCCACTTCAGCAGAAGAGGGGGATGCCCAAAACGAAGGAGAGTAGGCCCAACAAGTTTGCTTGCCTCTGTTTGATAACATTGCTGCAACTTCAAAAAATGAGGACGAAGAGTCAGCAGATAATATTGATAAGCAACTAGAAAGGTATACGAGTGAGGCTGTCATTGACTTATCAATACACACCTGGCGGAACAATGCTCGAAATGCATGGTAATAACGAAAACGTATAACCAGAGAGGTCGTTCATGCTTTTCGTCTGATCCCGGATACACGCACCGACCCCTAAATTGTGAGACATTCACTAATGCTAAAATATGGCTGCAAGAAGAAACACAGAGGCAGACATTGGAAGAAACAAGTTAGCCACTGCAATAGACACTGCAAAGCCACTGCAACCCAAATGAAGGAGAGTAGAGACAGCAAGTTTGATTGACTGCCTGGTTGATAACATGTTTACAACTTCAACAACTGAGGAAGAAGAATCAGCAGATAATATTGATCAGCTTCTGGGAAGGTAAATGAGTGAGGCTGTCATTGACAGGGAAAAAGACTGTCCGTTAGAGTGGTGGTGAAATAACAGCAGTCGTTTCAAGAGTATAGCACAACTTGCCCGGAAGTATTTCTGCTGTCTGCCCTCTTCTTTCCAAAGCAAAAAATTCGTCAGTACAGTTGGGAATATTTATGATGACAAACGAAGGTCTGTGAAAGGAGTAAAATGCCGAAAAGTTGTTAGAGTTGGCTTTTATAGTTATATTTTCATCGATTTAAATAAAAAAAAAAAAAATGAAAAAAATCGTTGCAAAATAATGTGGCCTCAATCTAATATATACATATTGTCTAAATTAAATACTGTATTTATAATATCATAATATAATATGTATTTTAATATAGTAAAAAAATAATGGTTTCGAAAAGAGCTCGATGCACAACGCGTGTTACTGCTGCGGGCAAAAAATATTCTAAGGGACATTCTGTCCGTTTGCATGTATTTCGCAGAAGTTTAGGATCTCGCGACAAGCCGTGTGTTGAAACGACTTGCTGAGAAGCAAGAAAAAAGCGGGAGCAGCTTGAAAGTTGTGCTCTCTGCATTACAGCTTACCTTAGTTGGACTGGACTTATTAAGCTCTGTCAAGACGAGAACTTCATTTGGTTTAATTTTTTTTTTCTAAACAAATCTTTTTTGCATTATTTGGAATCCATAGTGAATTATTGAGGCTGCATCCTGGTATGTAATAGACCAGGGAGAAACTTGTATGAGTATGGGGAGATAATGTAAGGTTTAAACTTTAGGTAAGGCTTTTTTCCAGAGGGAAATTTATTGGTAAATTGTATCGTTAGTGTATCGGTACGATACTGATATATCGGTACCGGGCCCGAAAAATCCTTATCGCTCAGGCCTTATTAGAGAACCTACCCGGAGTAATGGCTAAGCTTTAGTTATCACAAAAGAACATACGATATAGGACTTGTCTATTATTGCTTTCAGTTTATGATGGATCATGTTCTAAAGTCCAGAATTATTATAGCAAATTCTCTTGTTCGTCTGCCATGTCTAACTCTATTCTCACTAAAGATGATTAGTCTCTCCTCATAAAGTGTTTTATTAAGTTGGGCTTTCGTTCTTTTTTTTCTTTTCCTTTTGTTATTTGTTGGGTTGCTGGCACAGCCATGACGGTTAGAATTAAGCTTACGAATCTTTTCAGTTACGGAGAGGGAATATTTTTGTTTTGGCTGAGCTGCTTCTGACAACTTTTTAACTTAATGCAAAAGATCTTACCAGTAGACCAGATCCTAAGCATCAATTACTTCTGCCATTTTCTTAATTACATAGTTTTAAGTAATTTTAAAGAATGCATGAGCTGTGGTGAAGCTTTTTTGTGTTTCCTCTTCGACTCTTCCGCCGTTACGTAAGGCCTATAGCCCTTCTAAGACCACAATATTTTTTTTTTATTTTTTTATTTTTTTTTTTTTTTCAACAGTTATACCTTGTCCAATGGAATTCTATTCTCCTCCCCTCCAGCTCTTGACTTCCTGTTCTCCTCTTGAGTTCCTATTATCTTTCCCTTGAGCTCTTCACTTCCTATTTTTCTCGTGAGCTTCTATTCTCCTCCAGCTCTTGGCTCCCTATTCTCCTCCCCTCCAACTATTGACTTCCTATTTGTCTCCCCTCCAGCTCTTCACTTCCTATTCTTCTTTTGAGCTTCTATTCTCCTCTGCTGCAGTTTTGAGCTTCTATTCTCCTCCCCTCCAGCTCTTCACTTCCTATTCTTCTTTTGAGCTTCTATTCTCCTCTGCTGCAGTTTTTTTAGCTTCTATTCTCCTCTCCTCCAGCTCTTCACTTCCTAATCCTCTCTTGAGCTTCTATTCTCCTCTTGAGCATCTACATCAGATTCCAAAAAATTCCTCTCTTGCATGATCCCCCTTCCACATAGCTGGTGATTGGGCATAGTAAGAAGCATGAAATACCCGCTATTTTATACAACTTGATAGGAAAGCTGTGAATACGGTTCCCTGAGGCATTGTTAACTCAGATTATAACCTTAGATAAGACAAATTTTGTCTTAAAGACTAATAATTGGAAAATAATAAATAAAACAAATTAAAACTAGTTTCCAAAAATGATTAAAAAGCAGAATTTTTTCTTCTCGAGAATCCTTGAATATAAGTGATAAAAAAAAGGCCCCTCTTTATTTAATAATATAATTAATATTATAGTATATAATGTAATATTAATATTATACAATTAATACTAATAATAAACAAAACAAATTAAAACTAGTTCTCAGAAATGACTAAAAAGCAGAATTTTTTGTTTCTTCTCGAGAATCCTTGAAAATAAGCGATAAAAAAGGGGGCCCTCTTTATATATAAGTTGAATGAAGAGGGATTAAAAGCAGATTGGATTTTATATACCCATATTTATTAGACGTTCCAAAAGCTGAAAAAAAAATCTAATAACTCTTCTTTTGAACGGAACAAGATAAAGTTCTAGGCACTTGTATCATATAGCGCCGACCGCTCAAGTTGTTCATCCATTAAGGCATTGTAAAACCGTTAAGTTTCTTTCAGCTTAGCATGAGAAGTGACAGAATACATGGGAAATATATAATCTGGGTTATATATTTGCACCTTAGGGGGTGGGGGTGGGAGTAAAGTATTTGGACAGTGTGAAGTTAGAAAACAATTCTTACTACATAACATGCAGAATAATTGTACCTAACACATTAGGTATGTAGATTCGCTATACTTTACCCCCCCCCCCCTAATGTGCAAATATATAGCCCAAATTTGTTTCTAATATTTTTATCATATTTAGGCACATTTAATTAAGATTGAGCGTCACAGAAACAGGTTCTACTTAGATGAAGAATATTAGGTCGGGGGTATATCATACAAGTACCAAGTTCTAAGATTTTATTATTATTATTATATTAAAGTATCTCTTCAGTGAAATTTTTAAATTTACATTTCTGTTTCGGCTGGAATGAAGTAAGTTTTGAACGTTGAGATATTAATTATGGTTGCCCCCCTTGGGGACAACTTAGTAAAGAATGAATCCTAGTCAATACAAACTCAAAATTTAAAACGTTTTTGGAAATATTTGGCTAAATAGGTGATGAGTTCTGTGCTTCAATTTTTTTCTGTTTCTGACACTAACCTTTTTTTTATTATTTTGTTTGTGTTTTACTTTTACCATCAAAGCTTGGATAAGATTGAAAAAGCTGATTCGCAAAACTAATTCTCCAAACGGAGAAAAAGAAATTTCGGACATTCATAGTAACACATATATACTTGTAGATTTTGGAAGTAATTACACATTCGAAAGGGGTAGAAAAATGGTCACAAATTTAACAGATTTATGTGCCAAAAGTACAAATGACGAAAGTACAAACAAAAAAGATCTGTCGGTGAATTGGGGAAAATGAGTTTAAAAAACTGGATACTGGCTTATTGTTTATATTTAATATATCTGTAGTTTATATACCATAAATAAATTTTTGTTTTAATTCTTAATTTAATATTAAAAAATGGTATATCCTTTTATTTTCTCTGGCAAAGAGAAATTTTTAAAACGGACTGCTCCCTTTTTAAATAAGATTCTTTGGCTCTGTATGCAAAAAACTTGAAATTTCGTTTTAATCTGAAAATGTTCGTCAAGATGACACGTTAATTTTCTGTCAGTGATTTCAGAAAAAATGGTTTTTATTCCTCTGTTTCGTTTTTCGCTGAGCTGAGAAAATAATAAAGATAATGTCAAATATATTCATTTTTCTTAGGGAAATGGAGTGCTGCGATCTTAGACATTTTAGCCAGTGTTTTTAGGGATTAGTTACTGCCGGTATTATTGTCCATCCTTTATCAATGGTTAATTTTCTTAGGGAAATGCAGTGCTGTGACCCTAGAGTTTTAGCCAGTGCTTTTAGGGACGAATTACAACCTGTATTATTGCCCATCTTTTATAGGCAAATGGAATGCTGTAGACTTGGACACTTTAGTCGTTGTTTTTTGGGACGAGTTGCTGCTTACATTATTGCCCATTCTTTAATCTCTTTTTTTTTAGGGAAATGCAGTGCTGCAGCCCTAGACGTTTTAGCCAGTGTTTTTAGGGATGAGTTACTGCCTGTTCTGTTGCCCATCCTTAAAGAAACACTTTTTCACTCCGATTGGGTTATCAAGGAATCAGGAATTTTAGCCCTGGGTGCAATTGCTGAAGGTAAGTTGTCTCATGGCCTTATGTTGATGTTACTATTGCCCCCCCCCCGTGACACGCCGGAGTCAAGGTCAATGTGATTAAACAAATTCAGAAAATAAATTTGTAAAAATTGGGTATCTGAGACAGAAGTGATGGGTGGAACTAAATATGATGCTGGGCTAAATACTTTCGGTGATAAAAATAATCTTAGTAAAGTCGGGCATTTGTAGCAGGTATGATAGGTGTAGCTACTTACGGTGCAAATCAAAAATATCTCTGTAATGTCGAGTATTTAAAGCAGGAGTGATTGGTGTAGCTAAATTCGGTGCAGTGGATAAATAGGCAATCAAAGATAAAAAACTTCTGTGTAAGGTTAGGTATATTTGCAGGATCGATGGGTGCAACTAATACCGTACAGGGGCTAAATATGTATGAAAGAAAAAATAATTTAAGTAAGTTTTGGCATATTATTTAGGAGTCATGGATGGTGCTAAATACGGTGCAGGGGCTAAATACGCACGAAAGAAAAATAATTTAAGCAAGTTGGGGTATTTGAGGCTGGAGTGATTTGCGGTCCTAAATACGGTGCAGTGGATAAACTTATGAAAGATCAAAAGAATCTGAGTAAGGTTGGGTATTTGAGGCAGGAGTGATGGGTACAGCTAATTACCGTGCATGGACTAAATACGTGTGAAGAGAAAAATTATTTAAGTAAGGTTGGGTATTTGAGACAGGAGTGGTGAGTGTAGCTAAATTTAGTGTAGGGGATAAATATGTCGTCAAAGATCAAAGAATCTGCGGAAGGTTGGTATTTGAGGTAGGGGTCATAGGTGCAACTAATTACTGTGTAGGGCTAAATACGTATGAAAAGAAAAAAATAAAATAAATAAGGCTGGGCATTTGAGTTAGGAGTGACGGGTGGTGCTAAATATGATGCAGTGGATAAATGCATCTTGAAAGATCAAAAGGATCTATCTAAAGTTGTTTTTGAGGCAGGAGTGGTGAGAGCAGTTAAATACGTTGTAGGGACTAAATACGTATTTAAAAGAAAAAATAATCTAAGTAAGGTCGGACGTTTGAGGCGGGAGTCATTGGTGGTACTAAATATGGTGCAAGCGATAAATACGCATGAAAGGTATAAAACATCCGGGTAAGGTCGTATATTTTAGACACGAATGATGATTATAGCTAAGTATGGCGCAGGAGATTGGGGTCAACGAAAGAAAAAAAGACAATAAAATTTAATGTGTTGGAGGACGTTTTCCAGAAAAATTGTTCCAGCTTGTGTTTAGGGCTTTTAATTTTTACTAGGTTGTAGTTTATGCTGAAAAAGTAATACCGACAGAACCTCAAATGCGACTTTTCATAATCGAAGGGGTTCAACACCTCTGAATATATATGCTACAATAAGAAGAGAAAATCAGTCAATTTGGTCAAATATCTTGGATTTTGACCAAAGCCCAGTTACCGACGAAATGACTTGAGCATTGTCATTTTGTCATTAGAAATCACTTGTCATTATTAGTGGTATTTATGACATTTATAATATCATCTTTCATCTTGATTTAATCAAAACATTTAGTATTGGATCAAATTACTGATCTCATTTTCTTAGTGCAACACATGTACAATGAAAAATGGCTTGACTATATCCTCGAAATGAACCAAGATGTTGAAATAGTTCTGCTGAATTGCTCTAAAGTTGTTGTTGTAACTGGATGCCCCAATCTTGACTTGGATGACATTATTTAAGGAAAGTGAAACGTGAAAAATAAAAGACTTTCCGGAATTTTTTTTAGAATTATATTTTAGAATTATATTTTGATGGAATGTAGGTCATTCGAGGTGTTTTCCCGTGTCAACACCTCTGCTTCACGTGCGTCAACACTTTTGTGTAGTCGGATTAGTAAGTCTCTAAGACATATATGAAGAAACTATGACTTTTTATTTTTTTTTGTTCAATAATGCACTACCTCTTATTTTTTTGCGCTTTTAGACTGTTTCTAAGTTGATTTTTTTTTTTAGTATGGAATGAAATTAATTGACTTCAATTTGGTTTAGGGCACATAAGTATATATAAAAAGGAAAAGAAATGGAAAGACAACGCTGATTATTGAGACTTCTAGCCATTTGACAAATTACCCAATTTTGTTCCTTTTTTTAGTCTTAGGCTCAACGTGGTTAACTGATGTTTAGCTTTATTTTTGGTCGGTTTGTCGTTTATAGGTTGCAACTATGATAAAGTCGTGCAGACATTCCTAATGACTAATGATTCAGGTCTCCTAAAGTGGAGGGCAGAGAGACCTCCCCTCCCCAAGATATGAAATGTTCAAAAGGAACAAAATACTTTAACAACTGGGGAAAATAAGGAAACTGCTGGCAATAAATATTTTTCAAGCATTAGCCATCCAATACTTGTGATAAAATTTCTGCTGGTAATCTGCTTATCAATAGAAGTAGTGTAGCGAGGGTTTTAAGCCCCCAGGTGTAATCTGCGTATGTATTTATTTTTCAAAAATTTGACCCCCTTCCATTACTCTTCGAGGAAATTCCCGTTGATAGATATTCTAACAGAAATGCAGTTTTTTTTTTTTTTTTTTTTTTTTTTTTTTTTTTTTTTTTTTTAATACAAATGAGTAAGTTTGTTCTAGTTACATGTCCAATCTATTGATTTCATCTGTGCTGTCTAGGTTTAGGAGTACAGTATTTAGACACAAAAACTTTGACTTATGTGAATTGAACTATTGTGTTCAATATCTATTAGATATTATGTCAAATGACACAAGCTTTTGACGTTGCGAGAAAGATTAGAGATACGCATAATATAAATGGGGACAAGCTACCAAATAAAAAAACTGACCTGCACAAGTTTAGTACTTTAGTGGGGAATTTATTTGCCAATATTGATTTGCATATTTTTTTCAAGAATTTAACCCCCCCCCCTTCGGGAAAGATTTCTGTCGGTGTCCTTGTAAGAATTAATGCTGAAAAAATTACCAAAAATTCCCTGCTATACTAAACGATTTTTGCTAGAAACCCAATTGACTAAGTCTGTTGTAATTTTGTGTCCACCCTTTTAGCTGCTATTGTGATACTAAGGCTTATGATTACGGCGATGTAAAACTTGTCCCTGTGTCGACAGATAGAAACCCAATTGACTAAGTCTGTTGTAATTTTGTGTCCACCCTTTTAGCTGCTATTGTGATACTAAGGCTTATGATTACGGCGATGTAAAACGATGTCCCTGTGTCCCGGTCGTCATTTATATTCCCTGTGTCCCGGTCGTATCCATGAAGCTACTTTAAAACTACTACATGAAACTACTACATGAAACACACTTTTTTAGGAGTCCGACATCCCCCGTGCCAATACTAATGACCCTCACCCCTCCTTTATAATAGCTGGTATACAATTGTACATGATGAATTATATATCCATGAAACTACTAAGGCTTATGATTACGGCGATGTAAAACTTAAGGATGAGCTTGTCGTCCTTTCAGTTCTTGAAAATCAATTTTGTTATTAACTTATTGCTCGTACGAAATATGTAGCTTGCTCTTAAAAAACAAACAAAAGAAAAAACGTTAAGCTTTTTTGCTATCAAATACTAAACAATTTTTTAAGAAACTCAATTGACTAAGTCTGTTCTAATTTTTTGTTGATCCTCCTAGTGCCTTTGGGTTGCTGTATTTGACATAAGAACTTATGTTTGTGCTTCTTGCTCTTTCAGTTTTGAAAATCAACTTTCTTATCATTTTGTATCTATATATATAAAAATAAGTTGTCTGTCTGTCTGTCTGTGGATCAGGTGACGTCATCTTTCTGTGTCGGCTGACGTCATGAAATTAGTTGTCGTAATTTATAACGAACGTCATAAATTAGGGTTCGTCGATATGTACTTCATAGTGACGCTGAAAAATAAAGAAGAAAAAGAAAACTGAAAAAAGAAAAAAGGTAAAAAACTAAAAAGAAAAAACACTCAAAGAGAAATTACAGACCGGGACACAAATGACGACCGAGACAGAGGGAATATAAGTGACGACCGGGAACCTCAAAGAGAAATTACAGACTGGGACACCCGGACACAAATCACGACCGGGACACAGGGAATATAAATGACGACCGGGACACAGGGACACAACTACAACAGGGACGCCGGGGGCACAGGCGGGATATATAAATGACGACCGGGACACAGGGAATGTTCGAATAGAAATTACAGACCGGGACACAAATGACGACCGGGACACCGGGACACAGGGAATATAAATGACGACAGGGACACTCAAAGAGAAATTACAAACTGGGACACCGGGACACAAATGACGACCGGGACACAGGGACACATCATTAGAATAATGAGGTATAGATCTGAATATGAATTGTTTTTCCCATGGACAATTATATGTTGCATGTTCAAGAGTCAGTAAACCTGACAATCTATTTATATGCACAGACAATGGGACAGCGAAGAATGTTGTATATTCGCATGTTTTACGTAGTTAAAAACATATATTTATATCTATCTCTATTCACAGGTGGGACACAGGGACACAACTACAATGGCGCGTAACTAATATGGCGCGTAACGACTTACGCGCGCGGGGGGGCTTGGGGGGGCGCGAAGCGCCCCACCAACTAGGTGTTGGGGTGGCGCGAAGCGCCACCCCAACAGCTAGTAATGTAACAAAATTTGATGAACCAAACCTCAAAAGGTAACTTCCTTTCTATTTTACAGGCTGGGGCGATTCCTTAATTACCCGAACTGATACCCTACTTGACCAATTGTTTAGCAGAAAAAAAGCTTTTATACTGCTAGCAGTATTTTTATAGGCGGATCATTTTTGAACACGCGGCTATGATTGGACAGGCAATGTAACTGGACAGCCTTCGAATATTCTGACAGCAATGATTGGCTCTCCAGTCGAAGCCGGTCCTGCTTCTGGCAGGGTGAATGATGTCAATCAAGACGAGGCTTTAAGATTATGTATTTGACATTAGAAGGATATGCTTATTGCCCTTTCAGTTTTTGAAAAATAACTCTCTTGTCATTTTATATAATATTACAATATTTGATGAATCAAATTTTAAAAAAAAGGCAATTTGCTTTCTATTTTACAGGCTGTATGACTGGGATGATACCTCATTTACCCGAACTGATACCTTACTTGACCAACTGTTTAGCAGAAAAGAAAGCTCTAGTCCGGGCTATAACCTGTTGGACATTGAGCCGGTACTCACACTGGGTTGTACAACAAAACCATGACGCATATTTGAAACCTTTAATGACTGAGGTAAGATGTTATTTATCTCATTGTCGTAACTTAGTACTCAATGTCATGTCTAGTATTTTTAGAAAAATAACATACCCAAAATTGGCAGAGGGAACACAGATCTTAAAATCACATGTTTTAGTATGAACTCTATCCCTAGGAACCTCTACTCTTAATACCAGTTACCTACCCAACTCTGCCCCCTAATAACCATCCTTCAAGTCTTTGTTGACACCTTCGGTAGTGCTAGTTCAAATTTTGTCACTGACCAGCTTTGTGGCCTCTTTCTTCTAGCCTCTTTTCTACCCTTGTTAAACATCACCACTCGTAGCGGTAGTAGCGGAGTATCTTAACACAGTTTTTGTTAAAGTTAGCCACGTTGTGTTAGCTATGTTTGTTTGTTTATTAAAGATTCGTACAAGTGTTAAATCAACCAAGAGAAACGAAACCGGTAGTAGACCAAGACCGGTCTACTACCTACCCAACTCTAACCTTAAAAACTATCCTTTAGATCTTCGTTAACACCTTCCCTTGGGTTAATTCAAATTTCTTTCTCCGAGCAGCTCTGTTCCCTAAGCAAGTTTTTGCATACTATTTTTCTACTCTCCAGAGGTTTTAATATATCATAAAAGTCAATCAATTTGCTATCACTCAGTAGCTGAGATTCAGTTCTATCCATCTACTGAATTAAATTTTGAAATTTGGTGTATAGGGTTTTTTTTTAGATCAAAAATACAAGGCATATTGGTTAAAAACCATTGGAGAAACGAGACTTCTAGTTTTTAAGAAAGTTTACATCTCTAAGAAAAAGTTTTAAGTAATATCATAATTCTCGCTTGATGAACCTGAGGCTCATTTTGATTATATAAGTATCTCCAGGGGCGTTACTAGCCAAAATGTTTGGGGGTGGGGGGCGGTGATTGGTTTTACCAAATGGCTGATTATTTGTACCCACTGTTTTCCCCTCTAATAAACATAATGTCCATTTCTAATACGAAACTTGAGGTTGCAATTCAGCCTACAGAATCATATAATATCAGGAAAAATAGCTGCTTAGATCTTTTTCCCATAAGAAGCGTATGAACAACGACATGGTGACCTAGTGAAGAACGGAGCAAGATCTTAGGAGGAAAGTGATAACATGATTTAAATAAAAAAAATATCAGAAGTGAAAAATTGGCAAATTTAAATTAAAATACACAGAGTAAACAAAAAAAGAAGAAATACAACTATATACCTTCAGTTAAAAATTCGAAAGTCTTGGTTTGGAAGACAGCCAGACTTTCTGTAATTCGTCGATAGCTCGTCCGTAACGTCAGTCTCACAGCACATCATGACAAGTTTATCCTAATGGTCATCATCCATCGTTGTGCGTAAACATGTCATGACCAGTTTCAGTTTGCTAAAACTTCTTTCTCCTGTGGCCACAGTTGTTGGCGCTGTCCCAGCCCAATTCTAAATTGACCAGAGAGTTCAAAATGTCGATTTGACAGCGTTAATTTCACGGAATAGTCCCTCAAAGATGGTGCGATTTTTTACTTTTTATGCTTTCAACCTCAGTCCTGGCCAAAAAGTGTTTGAAAGCCTTTAGCTCTAACATTAGTTCTGCGGGAAATAAGCCTTTTCCAGGAAACATCTTCACGCGTTCGGAAATGGTTTCATAGCTGTTATCCATAGCTGTCATCCATGTGAGCCGTCCTGGCCGAGTGGGTTGGTTCGCTGGATTCGGGATCCCTTGTCTGAGAGGACGCGGGTTCGAATCCCAGTGTACCCGATTCTTCCGTTTGGGACGGGGGTCAGTGGCGTGACTCTGTAAGCTTAGACAGAGTCGACCCAGCTCTAGATGGGTACCTGGAGAAATGTGGGGAAGGTAAACAGGAAGGGTGTGCGAAAGCACAGGATGGCTGGCCCCCAACCCCCCATTGCACTTCCTGGCTGAAGGGCCAAGAAACGGAGATCAGCACCGCCGGTACGGACTGTAAAGTCTAATGCCGTATCCTTTACCTTTTTTACCATCCATTTTACCTAGTAAACTTTGGTATGCTGGCCCCAGAAAAGATGAGCTCTCATAGATTGCATCATCCAAGCCGTTCACTGGGGCTCTAAGGACCGCAGAGCTCATTAGTATAGAATGATTTCCAGTCATCCAGCGGGTTGGCTTCAGAATTAGCAAATGCCTCTGAATAACAAGCAGGTGGAAAAGCAAAGCTGCTTTTGCTGCCTCGATTTGCCTCTCTATACGATCCGAGTCTTCGAGGAGAGAATCTAAGATATTGCGTGCGGCCCTGAGTTCTTCATTAGCAGTCATCAGATTGAGGTGCTCAGCTTGCAACTTTTCAGCAAGAACCTTCGTCCTGAACATGACCTGGCCTATGAACATAAGCGTCAGAATAAAGTATCTAAGTGGGTCCACTATGCTGTCAAACTCTCCGATCTGGACGTCCATCTTGTCATTGACAAGTTCTTTAGCTTTAGTGCTGATTCAGCCCACTCCAGTGCTCATTTGCAAGAAATAACTCTTTGCGTTCCACAGTAAAAAATACGTACAGTTTTTGTAAGATCTCAAACATTGTTGAGACTATGGGACTGTTGCTGCAGGTGTGTTCCACGATGAGGTTCTCTCTATGAACGAATGTAGCGTATGTTGCGTAACATCGAATGAAGCGTACTTGTCTTCCAAGTTTGGTTGATAATTGTTCCTTGACGCCCTGTCGGACACCAGGCATATTACTTGTGTAATCATAGCTCTGAACCATAAGGGCCTCTTTGCTTGCGCCTTTCTTTTCTGAAACTTCTAGAATCTTGTTGACATTTTTTTTTATTATCTTTTTTGATTCAAAACCACTAAGGTAGTTCACTGTATTCCTTTTCATCGTTCTTACACACAACCAGTTGCTGAAATGTGGATCGCAGCGAGTAACGAGGTTAACAATTTGACAGAAATTCCCGTCACTGTTACCAACCGTGCAGCGAAGAGCTATCTGCTTTTTCTTTGTGATTTTAGTATATCCATAAGAACCTTGAGCCCTTGTCGGTTTTCAATTACTTCTTTTTCTTGCTGTCTTTTCAAGGTCTTCGTCTTTTCATCCAACATGTTTTCAATGCCGTGCTCGAGTTTGCTGTAAACTGCCATATCAGTTACTGCTGACTGATGAGCAGCGCTTTCAAAGTGTTCATTCATCTTACCAGGGCTCTCTTTCCCTCGGCTCATCCTCTTGTTTCAGTAAATTCCATTTTTAACCAACTTATCTTCTGTCTTTTTGCGTTTGGTCCAGTAGGAAACAGCATGCATGTGGGGCAGTTCACACGGTTCTTGCTGACGCTGTACTCAAGGTACCTGTATTTTTTGGACCAAACAACGTTCATTCTGTTTTTTGTTTTTGTTTTTGTTTTTGCTCATCGATGCATTTTTTTTTCGTATGTTAAGCAAATAATGTTTCTGCTGCTCCTTCAGCGGGAATGGTCGCTCTTAGAGGGTTGTGATCGACATGACAATCAAGAGGTGGGCTTTCAAAAATTATGCTCTTTTGTGGTTTTAACTTTGAATATAGCTGCTGAAAAAACTTCAAGTTATTTAGGTTTTTACCTACACTTTCACACAGACAGGCAATATCAATTGCCAGTCTTTTTTTGATTACTTGATGCACCGTCAAAATGGAACTTTGCTCGGCACTCACAAATTAAATCATTTGCAACGTCAATCAAGGCCAAACACTTTGCAACGTCAATCAAGGCCAAACACTTTGCAACGTCAATCAAGGCCAAACACTTTGCAACGTCAATCAAGGCCAAACACTTTGCAACGTCAATCAAGGCCAAACACTTTGCAACAAGCTCCTCACTTTCCTCTGACATGGCACTACTTGATTCTCATATATCACTATCATTAACAGATTATTCCCTTAGACAGACGTATCGGAAAATCGTGGCGCTTTGCCCCACGATTTTACCGACTGGCTGAAAACATTGAAGGGGTGACGCCCCCTCCCCCCATACGTGACGCCCTTCTGTATTCTCTTGGTCCAAATTATAGCTGTGGGGTTGCCGTGAATTTGCTTTTTTCAAAGGGAATATATCTTTTAAGCATCAACTCTATTCCTAGGAACCTCTGCCCCTAATATCTACTACCTATCTAACTGTACCTCTATTAACCATACTTCAATGTTTCTTAGCACTTTCTCTATTGCTGTGTTCTTTTGTTTTCTCTATTCTAATTTTCGGCATTTTTTTTCTATTTTTGCCAGTTCATCCAACAAACTTCTTTTTCATGATTTATATTCTAAATTTATATCGGCTTATTTGAGTTTATGTTATTTTATGTCAAACAAATATTATTTCAGGCAAAAAAAATGACGTTTTCAGCATTTAAGTTCTTTCTAGATATGACTAAAGAAAAAGTATGTATTTTCCCCCGCCCCAAATGTGGTGTTTACACCATATGGTAAAATATGGTATTACTTACCATATTTTTAATTTTGGCTAATTTCACCCTACCAACTATATATTAGATTATCGTTTTACAACTTCTGAAAGGAAACTACACTCAAATATTTAAAATTTCGATTTTTTTTTCTTTACTATTTCACCATTCAAAACTATATACTTAGTATCTGTTATGCGGTGTTTTTCCGTACTATGTATTTTTCACCATCCTGGATATTAGTGTTTATATTTTTTACTAATTCGTCTTTTTTACTAATTAGTAACTTTTACTAATTAGTAAAATTACTAATTAGTAATTTTTTACTAATTAGTATTTTTTACTAATTATATATGAAAATCTTATTTTTCCGGCTTTCAAAGCGAATACTTGACTGAAATTTTTCAAATTTCAGGTTTTTTGCCATTTCATCATTCCAAACTATATATTAATTTCTTCTTTGTGGCTTTTCAGGTTTTTATCGTACTCTTTATTTTTCTTCTCCTTAAATATTGTATTTTCCTTCTACTTTTAACATTTGCGAAATCATCCTGCTACATCATCTTACTTTGTATTTTTTAAAGCGATTACTTGACTCAGACAAGCGAGTTCAGGAAGCAGCATCCAGGTCTTCTACAAAGAAATTTAGCAGAAATTCTCCTGGGGCGGGATTTGCAAAGGTCTAATTGTTGGAAAAATGGAGGAAGCGGGAGGGAGGGAGTGTTTAAATTCTGTAAATTATGGGAGAAGATGATACGGAGTTTCATCGCCAGTTTATTTGCTAATTCGTCCTCCTAGCTGCACATTAAATTTCTGTTTTGCAGCTTATTATAGGAAAAACGGAGGAATTTAGGGAGGAGTGTCTGTGTAAATTTTGTAAGTTATGGGGGAGGTATGAGCCAGAGTTTCTTTGCCAATTTCTTTTCTAAATTAATCGTGATAATTACATACTAAATTCTTGTTTTTCAGCTTTTAAAGCGAATACTTGACTCAAACAAGCGAGTTCAGGAAGCAGCCTGTTCTGCGTTTGCCACTTTGGAAGAGGAAGCATGCACGGAACTTGTCCCTTATTTGGAATTCATCTTACAGACATTAGTCTTTGCCTTTAGCAAGTATCAGCATAAAAATCTGCTCATATTATATGACGCAATTGGAACGTTAGCTGATTCAGTTGGACATCATTTAAATCGGCCTGAGTTTATTAATATGCTAATGCCTCCCTTGATTATGAAGTGGAATGCTTTGAAAGATGAAGATAAGGATTTATTTCCTCTTTTAGAGGTTTGTTTTTTGTCTTTTAGAGTTCAATTTTTCTAGTTTTTTTTGGAATACTGGCCCAAGTGATAGAAGTATTGACCTCAAAGGCCCTTTGCCTTAACGCCCTTTAAAAACCTTACCATAGACTTTGCTAGCTGTTGGACCCTTCCTTACCCCACAATATCCTTCTGCTTAACATTCAAAAGCCGGGGTCTGCTCCTAGATGGACAATATTCAATCATATGCCTCTTAGCTTTAATGGTTATGTGGCACTTTTGGCATAAAGGAGAATTAACCCCTTCAATTCGGGCAGGGAATGCCTGTTCTGGCTTCATTTATCATTCTTATCTTTGACCTTCTTAGACGTATTATATGTTTAGTCAGTCAACACTCTGATGGAAGTATCAATAAAAAGGATGAATTTATCATTCGTAGCCAGGTTTGCCACTCGGCGATAACCAATCGCTAGATTTCAGTAATTTGCTGGTTAATTTAGTGATGTTCTTCAGTAATCTAGTGATTTTGCGCTTATTTCGTGATTTTTCAGGCAATATAAAAATCACTAGAAATAGTGACAAATCATTCGGGGTGGCAATCGTGTTGGTAGCACTTTTTAAAGACATACATCAACAAAGAAGTGGATACCATTGATTTAATGCGTAACCATAAGCCATTGGTCGTCACAGACATGTGACGACAGGAATTAATTCGAAGGAGCTTCACCCTTTAATATCTGCTTTCGCGTGCACCTATGTGTATGGGATAATATTTAGGCCTAGTGGGGTAATTATTCTCTAAACAAGCTTTGCTTCAAGTTTTATTTTTTTGTTAATTAATAAGCTCTTTCTTCTTGAAAAAAGGTCCATAATCTTGATTAAAAAAAAGCCTATACAGAAACGTCTTGAAATATTTGAAAGTAGACTGCAGAAAATAGTAGAAAATAGTCTACTTTGCAAAAAGTAATTATCTTCAGATTTGAAAGTACACTTTGTAGAAACTTCTGGAAAGACAGAAACGTTTCGAAAGGTTTTCCTGTTGTTGTTTTTTTCTGTTCTAGTGGGGTGAAACTTGCTCTTTTGAACCGATAGTAGTTTATGCTTAGAAAAGTCGTATCCAGGGGGGGGGAGTTAGTGGGTTGCCCCCCCCCCCTCCAAAAAAAAATTGTCTGATTCGTTAAAAAGTAACAAAAATGAATATAAACAAATTTTTTATGCGTTTTTAAAAGTTTTTTTCTGTACCCCCCCTCTCTTGCTGCGAAAATCCTGGATAAGACCTTGAAAATTAGGGTAATGTAATACAGCTAACATTTTGGAACAGACTCTCTTCGTGGATCTTTGCAATTTCTTTTTTCCTATTTTTTACGCAGTAGTTGTATGTGCTAGGAAACCTTAAAAAATTGTAAAAGTAGAATATGTTTTAGCTTGAGCTGCACACAAATAACGAGATTTGTAAACTGGAGAAGCCCATTAACTTTAAATGACTGGAAATTCCTTGCTCTTATTTCCTCGAACAAAATGCAGGCTTTGATGTGTCCTAACGTGTCTTGTGTGTCTCTCAGTCCTAAGTCTCTCACTCTTGTGTGTCCTAACGTGTCTCTCAGTTTACATGTACACCCTAGCCTTCTTCGAACATCTTACTTTTAAAATATAAAACGAAGTAAAGAAAAAGCTGTTGAACTCGAATCTGCCAAAATGGCACACTGTACAGTGTAAGGAAATGTTTCTATATTTCATAGTTGTCTTTCAAATTCAGTAATTTTTTAAGTCATTTTTTTTT